>NC_056731.1:1423049768-1423167268 GCF_019279795.1 Protopterus annectens
AGGTAGGAGTTCTAATCCCAGACTTGGCAAGAGTGCGGGTGTCTGTGAGTGTATATGTGTGCATCTGTCTGACTCTGTTTGTGTAGAGAGCAATGATTTTTAAGGTAGTTACACTCCTTACAACCCAAATGCTCTACTTTGGCAAGGCTGCTGATGTCATCCACCTAGAAATACACCACTGGGAAGGTTGTAGCCCAGTAATCTCCATAGTGCATCCCATAACTGTGTACTGCTGTAGTGTGATACAATAGTTAAGTAGGAGTTCTAATCCCAGACCTGGCAATTGTGTGTGTGTGTGTGTGTGTGTGTGTGTGTGTGTGTGTGTGTGTGTGTGTGTGTGTGTGTGTGTGTGTGTGTGTGTGTGTGTGTGTGTGCCTGTCTGACTCTGTCTGTGTAGAGAGCAATGCTTTTTAGGGTAGTCACACTACATACAATCCAAATGCTCTACTTTGGCAAGGCTGATGATGTCATCCACTTAGAAACAGACCTCTGAGAAGGTTGTAGCATAGTAATCTCCATAGCGCGTCCCATAACTGTGTACTGCTGTAGTGTGATAAAATAGTTAGGTAGGAGTTCTAATCGGAGACTTGGAAATTGTGTCTGTGTGTTTGTGTGTGTAGACAGCAATGCATTTTAGTCTAGTCACACTCAGTACAATTCAAATAGCCTACTTTGGCAATCCTACCGATGTCATTCACTCTCGAATACACATTTGGGGAAGGGACACTCCAGCAATCCCCGTGTGGCGTCTTATAACAGCATCATGCTGTAGTGAGCATAGAACTCTGGTAGAGGTTCTATTCCCCCACATGGCTGTTGTCGATGTTTTGTGTGTGTTTCTATGTCTGTGTAGGGAGCAATGCGTTTTGGTCTAGTCACACTCAGTACAATTCAAATGCCCTACATTGGCAATCCTGCCTATATCATTCACTGTGAAATACACCTTTGAGGAAGGAGCACTCCAGTAATCTCTGTGGTGCGTCCTATAACAGCATAGTGCTGTAGTGTAATATACTAGTTAGGAAGGAGTTCTAATCCCAGACATGACAGGTGTGTGTCTGTGCGTGTGTGTGTGTGTGTGTGTGTGTTTGTGTGTGTGTGTGTGTGTGTGTGTGTGTGTGTGTGTGTGTGTGTGTGTGTGTGTGTGTGTGTGTGTGTGTCTGTGTTTGTCATTTATATCCTGTGTGGCAGTGAGTATGAGTGTGCAACAACTTGAATCAATGTGGACCGGATTTTGCAACTGTCTTATATGGTGAGCCAAGTATATATTACAATGTCTACTGTACAGTGATAACAGATGTGAAATAGACTAGAGGCTGGGGTTCAAGTCCATACCCCTAAATGTGACTTCAATGCCAGCTGAACAATGTTAGCAACTCTTGTATTACCCAGGGAACACACTCAACCCATGTCTCATAAACACACACACTTGCCTAGGCAACAGCCGCTATGTTGGTAGAACCCTGCATATTGCCCACTGATAGTAATCATGGTGTGATTGCAGTGGGCTACAGAGGGCATGTCACCCTATCCATCGGTCCAATAGGCATGTACATGCCGACAGTGACCCTACCCCATGTCCCCCACTGGACACCTGCAACACCTCTGGTGCCATAAAATGTGACCCACAAAGGACACACCATGCCTGAAACACAAGCCTTATATGGACAGATGCTACTGACACTAGGGAATACTGGTATCATGCTGTCAATGTAGGTGCAGGTCAACCTGCTGTCATGTAATAGTTCCCACCACATGAGGCCAGGACTGGCACATCTGATGATAACAATCTGTGTACACAACATTGGCCAGACACCCCAGGTGCAGTTCCACATGTCACTGTACATGCATGTGGGAGGTGTGCACATCCCAGACACTGTCCATATCATGGACTAAGGAATGCATACATGGCAAGCAATGCACAGCATTGTCCACAGGGAATAGTCACCCAGGTGACTGGATGATGACTACAATACCCACCTGTGTGGGCAACACCAGACACTACACCCCTGAGCCACAATGCAGACCATTGCCATGTGACTTGATGCCAAGATATACCCATCACCTAGCCTTGTATAGCCATCTGGCACCGTCAACCACAACACACCCATGAAGCAGTGCACCCATGCATGTCAGTACTGGCACACATGTCTGTGTGTGTGATGTATGATGTGTATGACCACATTCACACTCACTACAACCTCCATTGGCATACTGAAGCATGCTTTCTGATGTCAGACACCTCTACATACTCTTTGCGCATATAACCTGTGTATGACCATTGTGGTGCATGTGATACCTGCACAGTACTGTGTTGTGGCAATCCCACTGGTGAGTTGTATTCCTGGCCCTGCCAAGTGTTTCAATGTGTGTGCAACCCTGTGAGAGTGTGGCTGTGTTGATGTTAACACCTGTTCATGCAGACAGGCACGTGTACTACACCTACCACATGGCTAGCATATCCCTGATGCAGATGTCACTCACCATCACATATACGTTCTGAGGGCTCCACAACATGTAACCTATGTGGCGTATCCAACAACTGCATGAACATGTGATAGCACTACATAGTCATCAGGGGTTTGATACCCTATACTGGCAGGTGTGTGACACAAACATGCTTAAGTTTTACTCTCCCGCCTCTCTCACTCCATCAATGGTGGATGTGGAGACCTACACGTTCTTTGCTTAGCCAGCAACGTGTGTATTTTAAGTGATGCTCAGGATCAGCTGATTACCACCGCATGAATTGCAGCCCTCCTCTAGCTGATTGCATGTGGAGCAGCTGTGGTAACATTCCCATAGCCAATTGCATGGAAACACACATACATATCTAGGAACATCATGTTGGTGTTGGGTCTTTCATTCACTATGAGCAGGAACTCGATCTGTTGTTTGGCAAACAGCATCTCAGATAGATTAGGGTTTACCTCTAACAACATACACTGTGGAAACAGGCCAACATACAGGAGGGGGATGTGCTTGACCTGACTACAGACTGTAAGTGCTGCTATACTGCATTTGGAGTAATGGTTTAACAGGGTGTGTGTGGATATGGCTGTCCTACATGTTTTCATATCTGCCATGTCAGTGCTATGTTTATGAGGGAACATCTGCAGACTGGCCAGTGTGTGTGGTGCCTTTTGTTTTAGGTGTTACTCACAGAGCACCTGTCTGTGAACTGCAGAAGGTAGTGGGAGGATTGCAGTCTGTAGATGGTGACAGCCGTGAGAGTTACTGACTTCATATCCCTCATAGGACATATGTTGTGACAAACCCTGTTACAACAGTAAATGTATGAGGTTATCACAGCAACATGTCAATATTGGGCCTGTGTATGTGCCTCCAGCCACAACTCTGTCAACCTTTGTACATATGTCATGCAGTAAGGGGTGCATAGTTACTGTACACCATAATTAGTGACATTGTATCAGATAACAAGCCAGTGAGATATCAGACTGCTACACATGTAATGTATAGTAAGGGTTATATTTGATGACATAACCTGGTCATTCTGTGGTTGTGTGTACAGTACTGAGGTCTGTGTGCTTATGGTGATTGTCGGCAGTGTGTGTATTGTTAATATGTACCCTGGCTTGTGTACAGACTGTGGTAGATGTCATTGTTCTTGGTCCTGTTCTATCTGATGTTACATGCTGCTCCACTGTATGTTATCCTGTTGGCTTACATGTTTGTAGGGCCATACAGGTACATGTCCCATACCACAGACAGGCAGTGGACCACACTGTGTAGTGGCCCAGTATATGTAGGGTTAGTGTGTGAGTGGCACATATGAGGTTGGTGTTGAACAGACAGTCCATAAACTGTAATAATACACTAGCATGCCATATGTAGCTGTGGCTGTGTTCACATTGTTGTGATGATGCACTGTCACACAGGTGTATGTTAAACTGTGCTGTGGCATGCCTGTAGAGCCTGCTATATATGCAGGTACAAGTGCATTCCTCCATAGGAAATGTAGGCCAGTGTTGAGATGGCCTGCCTGTAGCCTGCACAGTGCTTTGTTGCATGCCTAGCAGCTTAGTGTACTTACCCAGTGAAATGTAATGTTCAGATACTTGCCAGATGTACTGCTGCCAGCCACCATAACAGTCATGTATGTCACACAGAGCAGTTGGATGTGTACAGATGTATGTCAATATCTAGTGGGTGGTATGTGGCTATGGCACCTCTCTACCAGTGGTTAGTATGTGGCAGGACAAACAGGGATGTGTGAATGCATAACCTATGGGGGCACATGTATACCAGTAGTTATGTGTTATACCCATCTACATGGCTGTTAGCATCCACATTGTCAGGATTGGTCCACATGTCTTGCACTAAGGGGTTATGTGCATACCTCTGGACTGGCCAGAGTGTTTCAGACTGTCCACATATATTGGCCATATCTCTGCTGATGTCCTTTAGGATGTCTGTAAGTAGCCAATGGCGCACATGTTACAAGCAGATGTGACCTCCCACACACACCATGTCTAGGAAGGCAATTCCTATTAAAGTAGCAATGCTCTACAAATATACCTGCTGTACATACCTGACATCCCCTTGCACTATGAAGTTGGGACTACAGAAGCTGGGATAAGGCCAGACTTCATGTTCAGGACGTATGGTGATGTCATATGTACATATACATATCCAGATATCTATATAGACATACACATATACATATCGACATACATAGATGGATATGTAGATGTACACAGATATACAAATAAACACCCAGATATATACATATAAAGTGCAATATATGTCTACACATATGCAGATAGAGATACAAACGCACATAAATGTATGGATATCTACATATATATTGACAGTAGTAGGTATATCAGAATAGATATGTATGCACATATAGTTATTAATATCTACATATATACCAACATAACTAGGCATATCTGTACACATAGGATGTGCATACATATATAGCTATATATACATATATCTATATCTATATATATATATATCTATATATATATCTATATATATATATATATATATATATATATATATATATATATATATATACATATATATATATACATATATCTATATATACATATATGTATATGGGAGCGCTACAGAATCCTGAAAGCCCAAAGGCCTGAAGACCATCAGGGGTGAGCTGCCTTAGGGTGTGAGGATGCACATTACCATATAATCCACCTTGGTTAAATGCAGGCCTACTGCCACCTGCCATACAGACTCTTCTGTTTGTCAGTGTGCATGTGATGGTGTCAGTTGTGCCTTGTTATGTAACAGTTACATCCCATTATGTCAGCTGAGGTCTTTACTCTCTAGGGATTGCCTACAGAGTGTAGATACAGGCTGCTGAATTATACATCTGCATTACTACTGTTGATTGTTTGGTATCCTGTGGCACAGTCTGTCTTTACTATTGTACTACTTGATGGCCTTGGCCTGGACAGCAACATTTGTTAACTTTTCCAGACTACTGTATTAGTATAACCGTTTCACAGTTGCATTATCAGTTTATATGGATGTCCGTGTCTAAACAGCTATACGACATGGCAAATACAACTGTAATAGTACACAAATAAAGCTTTCCCATTTATGCACACCTGTGTGTGGTGTTATATCCTTTGATTTCTCTGTGGGTATATGTTGCAGGCAATGAATGCCATTTGTATGGGTGGCTCATACAGTCTCCATTTGGTAAGGTGGTAACTGTAGGAATAATGGCTGTCCCATATTGTGTGCACGTACTATATATGTAACTTACTATACATATCGCTATGTGTGTATGTTTAGTTACATATATATGTATATGTATATATATATATATATATATATATATATATATATATATATATATATATATATGTAAAAACGTAAACTACACATTACACACAACTATACATGCACTAACCGTAACCCAAACCCTAACCCTAAGGTCCGACACTACCGCACACTTACCCTACCTGCACCCTAACCCTAACTCACTTAACCCGCCACTAAACCTACATTCCGTCACTATCGCACACTTACCCTACCCGCACCCTAACCCTAACTCACTTAACCCGCCACTACACCTAAAGTCCATCACTATCACACACTTACCTTACCCGCACCCTAAGTCCGACACTACCGCACACTCACCTTTCCCGCACCCTAACCCTAAAATCTCACACTATCTCACACTTACCTGTCTGCTCCCTAACGCTAAATCCCTCACTATCGCACACTTACCGACTTGCACTCAGACGTTGCCCATGTCGGTGTTTTGGCTGTCGGGATTTCACCTTGTCAATCATCTGTCTCGTCGGTCTTCTTGAGTCGGTCTTCTTAGCGTCGGTCTTCTTAGCGTCGGTGTTTCGGCATGTCGATCAACTCAAGGGGACCCATATATATATATATATATATATATATATATATATATATATATATATATATATATATGTATATCTGTATCTGCATATATGTGTCTGTGTATATGTATCCTAGGGATGGCCATGTCGTGTCTGGTCCTGGTTATGGGATCTGCAACACTTGGTAGTGTATTGCAGGGGGGATGTGATTGGCTGTGGGGGGTATACCTATTCATATAAGACGTATATTGTTTGGAGCCTCTCAACCCCATTAACAGTGCATGTGGACATATATGTCATTGTTATTTCCCCATTGTTATCTACAGATGTATGTCCATATATACCTATACCTATATATATATATATATATATATATATATATATATATATATATATATATATATACACACATCTGCTTAACCTGCTGTATATATTTAGACATATAGATGTAGACATATATATCTATAGATGAAGGCATTTGCATGTATATATGTTCATATATATTTATATATATATATCTTTAGAAATATATTCATATATATATATATATATATATATATATGTATATATATGTCTGCCTATATAGATATGTTGTAGTTGGTTAGATATTACTATATTTACATGCACACGTACATCTACATGTTGGAATACATTCTCTGTACTGTTGAATGACTGGGCTGGATGATATGTTTTTGAATACATCAGGGTTATGTATATCTGACATGGCTTAGTAGTAAATCACTTTGTCTATGCTGTGCAGGGTCCTACGTTTGAGCCTTGCAGAGGCTGTTTATTTTGTTGCTGGGTAGAACAAGGGTCATTGGATACAGAATGATTAAGGCACTTCTGAGCAGTTGTAAGAGGGTTTGCATGGGTTGGCATGGAGGTAAGCACTGCTAACTTCCGGTTACAGTTTCTTACACAGATTTAGCTTCTCAATTGCTTAACCAGTGTAGGCATTGCTTACCCCCACACAAACAAGCTTAAAGCCACTTATTGCTGCTTAAAAGTGCTTACTCCCATTTACCCCCATGCTAATTTCTTTAAACGAAAAGAAAAAAGAGGTTGATAGGAAAGTGTTGAAAAAAGGGGAACAAAGAGGGAAAAACAGTAGGGAAAATAGCCAGGGATGTGCAGGAAGGGTGTAGGGAAGGTCCATAGCTGCCCATTTCTTCTACAGCAACAGCTGTGCATATACACTGAATATAGAGGTAGATGTGGACACTCACACCCCTGGGTTGGTGTGAGGACAACAATAGTAAGTTGTAATGCCAATTAGACTGGATTACATGTGTCCAGCGGACATGTGTGCAAAATGGACAGCTATGTACGGGGTGAGATTTTTTTGTGGGAACAGATTGCCCTTTTTTTCAGGTGAGAGTGGGATGTTGGAGAGGGGTAGTAGGTATATTTTGGGAGGTTGGTTGGGTAGATTAACAGACAAGACAAACAAGATGCATACAGGGGCAGTATTTGACACATGTGGGGGGTAAACACCTTGATGGGGGGTTGTTGAGAAATCGGAAGCCCACGAGCCCCCTAGTGGAAACAGTGGGACTGAGGTCTCCACCCATGAGCAGTCACCATTGCACCTTCACAGCCCCAAAAGTGGTTGTGCTGGGGGATGAGTTGCAGAGCCAGGCTGACTCTCTAATCACAACATGCAGCCCTCGAGCTCGCATAGAAGATCACCAAATGCACCATGACCCCGACCTGGCGATGGCTGACAGGTGCCTGCCCGCGCCCACTCACAGGGGGGGATGAGCCCCATACCCTGAGGCAGTTCCATCCAAAGGTGGTGCAGGTCCAATGGACAGGGAGGTCTCAGGTTGGGCCCCAGACATGCTGGTGCCCGGTGTCACAGCCAGCTGAGGCGGGACATTTGGGTCCGCTGGGACTGGCCTTCCCAAGCATGCTGTAGTGTTTAGATTTCATCATATGTGGGTTAGTAATAGTCAACACATTCCAGGGTTAGGTATAACAGCATGCATAGCTATTCCCATTAACCCAGACACCAGATACGGAACAATTGTATAGCAAACAGAACACATGCATATATAGGACCACAGTGGTAGTAAGAACAGCATGCAGGTACGTTGATGGCACCATGCCATCAATGTTGGAATAATTCAATATAACACATGCATGGGAACAATTAAAATATTTATCATGCAATTGGACATTATCAGAACATAGGTGTCATTACATACCAGTTGGGCTGGGTATGTTGCTTATTTTTGGAGATATGATAGGGGGAGAGAAAGATGTCAATTAACAATTAGTATATTCCTGCAATCCACATTACTTTCCTAGTCAGTGCTGTTATCTCTACCTTACAAGTCTTACTGCACTACCCTATAGCCTTAGTTTGGACAGTGATATGGCTGTCGTCATCGTTACACATGAGCTGGTTTTACCTGCAGTATACACCTCTTACCTGGAACACCTGTGGAGGGAATGTTTGTTAACACTAACTATTTCTACACATACTCCCAGATTCCGGGTTGATGTTGCTCACATAGCTATCCATCTCTTTCTGCACAGACTCTGGCCATGTGTTGACTAGATGCTGGTGTGCTGGGACATATCTAGAATATTGCCCTCTTCCACCTTTAGTGACCTGACACACACACATATATAGGCTTTCCTATAAAGTTATATTATGTAGCACAGTGTGGGTGACAGTGATCAGTGATACTTTATTATTCAGAGAAACTGCAACACTCACAATTCCCTACAATACTAGAGTGAACAGTACCTCTACAGGTTATAATGGTCATTATTTCTCAACACAGTGTTCATATCCAACGTACCAATGGGAGCAATGTTTGTTAGCACTACCTGACTGTTGCCACACAACGTTCCAGATTACACATTACTATTATGCACATACAGCTCACTCTGTTACTATACACACTCTGGTCACAGCTTGACAACATGGGAGTGTAGATAGGTCATACTTGAAATATTACTCTCCTAACAGTTTCGGGGGTTGCTACAGTGACAGGTGTGTTCTCATAGATGTTTGACAATCACTTGTATTCCCTGTTTGCTGGCTAATCATCTGGGATTATCCCACAGACTTACCGGGGGGGGGCAGGGGGACAGGCAGCAGGTATGGGCCCATATACTGGACATTTTGGCCTCATCTGTACAGTTGTGGGATACGATTCTGTATGAGGCCTAATTCCACTCCCAGGATTCAGACCATGGCTGTGTCTGCTGCAACTTAAACACTGTCCATCACAGTTGTGTCTGCTATATAGATATTCCTGTATATCTCCTATCTGCTTTCTTTCTTATTAATCCCCTGTGCTTTTGCATTCTGACCTTGTATTACAACACTCTTATACGGATTTCCTAGACAGTTATATGTTGTAGGACAGTGTGGGCAACAGTGATGTGTAATACCTCATTATTCAAAACAACTGCATCAGTCGCACTGCCATACAATACCAATGTAAACAGTATCAGTACTGGGTATCATTCTTGTATTTCTGGGCACAGTGTTGGTATCTGACAGACCTGTGGGAGGAATGTTTATTAGCACTACCTGAATGTTCCCACACACAGTACCAGATTCCACATTACTATTATGCACATACGTCTCACTCTGTTACTGTACACATTCTGACCGCAGCTTGACAAGTTGGGATGTAAATGGGACATACATGGCTTCTTTGGTCTCATAAGGTATTGGTGAATTGCTAGTGTGCCAGCTTTGCTCTCATAGATGTATGTCAATCAGTTGTATTTCCTGTTTGCTGCCTATACGTCTGGGATCATCCCACTGATTTCCCAGGGGGGACAGATTGATAGGCAACAGATATGGTACACTTTACTTGACATTCTGGACATATCTGTACAGTTGTGGGGTATGATTCTGTATGCAGAGTACTACCACTGGCAGGATTCAAACCATGGCTGTGTGTGCTAAAAAAATCAGTTCACATCTCAGTTGCATGTGCTATTCGGGTTTTGTTGTCTGCATTTTCCCCTGTTTTCTGTCTATGTGTCTCTCAGTTGCACTAAATGGTCTCTGGGGATTATACCTGTCATATACAGGCATTCCTACACATTCAATTTATGGTGCACAGTGTGGGTAACAGTGCTTAATACAACAGTGCTATTACATAATTGCTAATCTATATTACCATATGATACCAGAGTATACACATGCATTCCAGCAGTTAGACTTTTATTGTCAGGCTATTACACTTTTATTGACATACAAATGATATGTGACTCTTCCTACCATATTCTCTAGTGTATGCAGTACTTGCCTTGAACAATATAGGTTTTGTACAGGCAATTAATTTACTGCTACTTTTAGTTTTATTTCCTGTGGCAGTAATTGCATGAGTATTACTTACCTGCCTTGTGTCGCAACCTTGCCAGGCAACTGATGTGGGCCTCCTGGTTCATGGCCCGGTTCATTGCAGCTGTGGATGACATAAGAGGAATATTTAGCCATACCTATCCATGATATTCCTGAGCTGGCAATTATTACACACATAGTGGGGTGATATACATGACTGAAACATCCCCCGCTTCTCTAGCCTCTTGGAGCTAAACCTCCAAGAGGTCCCCCTTATGCCGTTTCAGGTCGGCATAGTGATGCCTGACCTGCTCACCAGTTCAGGGTATGCCAGTGGCACTGGTGAGGTCATGGGTGAGATGGTCCCAGGCCTCCGCCTTATATTGGGAGCCCTGGTACTGGCCCTGCAGCAGTCTCTGATCATGGTCTTTGACAAGAAGTCTTGCCATGACCTTGGGCTCCTGGATGCAACAGCGCTGTGCCCGAAAGCACACAGATTCTCCCCTTACTGCCATTGTGCCTGCAAGGGGAAGCTACAACCAATTATGAGATGTATTCCCACCTCTTGGGTTTAATTGGGTTGGATTTCCTGCACTTTTCCATAATTGGCTGGTTTTGAAATGGCTAAGCTATGGACAAACCTGCTTACCTAGGGTTGGCATTATTTAAAGGGATATAACACTGGGCATTTTGAGTTAGCTGGCCTACACATTACTTACACCTCCTAAGCTGGCCTGGACAGTACTTAGCATCGCTTACATTAGACTTTGCATTATAATTCCTTTTTGGCATTGAGTTATTACTCTTTACACCTTACATGTATGCCTGGTATCCATGATTCATGTGTACGTACACTATATTGGGTCCTTGTGTTTAATTGGGGGCAATACTCTATTACAATTACACCAGACTTCTGGCCTTACTGCTGTACTCTGGTTCACATATTTATGTTATGTAGTGGGTTAAGGCACATATGTCTGTATACTGATTCCTTTCACGTGTTCAGTTTGGTTTTATTATGGTGAAGACTTGTTTGCTGATACCTCATTCTTATGTACTTCTGTGATATCTTGGTGGTTCTCTACTGTGACTATGGTGTATAGGGTCCTGGGTTCAAGACGTGCATGGCTGTTTATTTTGTTGATGGGCAAAACAAGGGCCATTGGATACAAAGTGATTAAGGCACTTTAGAGCATTTGTAAGTGGGTTTGCGTGGGTTTGCGCGACAGTAAGCACTGTTAATTTGCCGTTACATCTGCTAACAGAAAGTTACCTTTAGAATTGCTTAACCAGTGTAGGCACTTACTTACCGCTGTGCAAACGGGCTTAAACCCACTTACTAGTGCTTAAATATGTTTACTATTGCTTACTGGTGCTTAAACCTGCTTACTATTGCTTTATTCATTATGACACTGACACCTCACATGTGCATTTACTGCAGTACTCCAGTTCATAAAAATATGCTATTTAGTGGGTTATGCAACATAAATATTACTCATAACGTACTTTGCCATGGAAAATGGAATGTGCTGCAGTGGGACTTGAACCAGGAATGCCTACTCATAAGGCAAATGATCTGCCCACTACACTATTGCTATGCTGCTTCATTTGCATATATCTTCTTTGTTAACCTTTTCAACCATTTAAGCTGCATTAACCGTAGCTAAGCGGTGGGCACAACCGCTCTCCTACGGTTAGCTTTAATGGGATTTTAAAAAAAATAAAAAATGAGTTTGTTCATGTTACTTATGTATACTTTTGTTACTGTTGTACACAAGGGGGACTGTTGGTGGGGATATGCGGATACCTATGAGCAGTCTCACTCAATTCTTACCCCTTTCTGCTGTTCTTCCTTGTGGGGACGAGTATATTCTGAGAGCTCTGCTCTCAGACACCCCCCCTGCACTCTTACCCGCTCTATGTAAGACTAGGAGCTCAGGTAGTGCACCTCATTACTATGCATGGTGCGCTGTTGTCCTGCTCCTAAACGGCCGCCTCAGTGCAAGGCTAGGCTAGTTCTGCACAGAGGAATAGCAAATCTGTGTGATTTTCTAGAACATCTTATTAGAACTCTGCAGTATCTAAATGATATAATGAAATCAGATTTAACAAATAATTTATGAGTATTAAAAATAACTAAAGAAAAAATAAAGAACAATATATATATAAAAAAAAAAACATGTAGACATAAGAATAATATCAATACAGTTGCCTTTTCTATTTTCATTTTTCTGAATGCTTTCTCCAAAGACATATAATTATATTCTAAGATTTACTGCAAATGTTACTATATTATTTCTGTCTGAAGTAAATATAAATTAAAGATTTATAATAATCTCCACTCACCTCAATGTTTTCCTTCTAGATAAATTCTAACAAAATTATAAATAAATGAAACAGAAATAAGATAAATATGATGGTTTAAGTAAAACTACAATAGTCACTTTCCATGTTCCTGGTTATAGGTTCAGGAAATACTTATATTTAATAGAGAATGGATTCAGTATTTAGTGTAATAATTATGTAAAATAAAATCTAATATTTATTAGGTAAAGACTTGAAGTGAATTAAGTGTTCTTCTTGAGCATGATCAGAAACAACAAACAATAAAAACTATAATATTATTAAATTAATACATATCTAATATATACAATTTTATATATTTAAAAACTGCTAAAATATCTAATACAATTACATTAGAGTTTGAATAGTTTTTTTCACACCTAGTATGTTATGTATGGAATAGTGAAATCAACAAAAAGTTGATGAGTAAGTATGGCATATATTATAAACATTGTTATAATTTACAAAAAGTTTTATTTTTCTGGCTGTGTGCATCTTAAATATTAAATATGTGACTAATTCCTAGCTAGGATGGTTAAATACATGCTTCAAGACACCTTTGTCTTTACCATTGTAAAAAAATGAGTAAGAGATGCATAGAGTTCTTTCTTTTTCTTTTTTTATCTATTTTCCCTGTTCTTATTTTCAGTATTGTACTTCTTCATGAAGATTTGTGCTTGAACAGCAGTGTGTGAAGTGCTAATGGAAATTCAATAGTACACTGTTTCTGAAACAGCTCAGAAGTACTGATGCACAGATATAAGCCCACATTTACATACAGTGTTGTTTAACTTTGGTCTAACAAGAAAAGTTTACTAAAAAATTTTGTATCATTTAAATTAAGTATGATTTGGAAAATCTCAAACAAAAGGAAGCTTTTGCAATTAGGAAGAAAAAACAGATATAACTTGTTGGGTGCAATCTGAAAACATTATTGTGTGATTCAGCTGAAGAGTATAACCCAAGCTTGTTGGGAAATAAAAGCAAAAGAAAATAAAATAAAAAAGTGCAGCAAGTAGAAAGCATTTACAAATGGAAGAACTTTATTTAGTACTGAATCTTATCAGGTGATATCTGTGGTTATGTGTATGAAAAGCATAAGTAAAAATTAAGTCTTCCAGAGAGATGAGTTGTCAATACTGAGGAACTGACATACATACACAAAACGGTTGTCCTGTGCTCGTGTAGAAATTTCATCAATAAATAAAAGTGGGATTTCGTGTCAGTTAAAAAGTAGCTTGGAAAATGTTCTTTAATGGCTTTATACTAAACACTTGCTCCACAGAAGGGTATGTGGGACGAAACGGCTTTACTCCCCCCCCTACATCCAAGACTAATAGTCTTGGCTCTTTTCTTAACTAGTATGATATAAACATGGAAGGTCAGAGAAATTCTTGAATATGCTACTTTTTCATCTGATTAGCATGCGGTTAGCATATCTTCAGATCATCTTAGTGCCATATGCGCAGCATAACCTGTTGACATGCAAACCATTTTAGAATGTCTTGTAGTATGGGAAGGGAGGCCAGGTGTTGACATAGTACCCCTTAATGAAAGAGAAAGACAGCTGTTGCACTGTAGCATTATGCTGTATTTTCATCCCCAATGTTACATGATCCCCAAGACAGGACCAATATGTAACTATGTAACTAACACAACAGGATGCTTATTTCAATTCCCTTATGCTGTACTCTGTTTTATAAAGCAAATTAATAGCAGTACGTAATGTCATTTTGAGCAATACACTGGAATTGGTGGCAGGACATTTATGGACTCCAATGCACCATTATGAATACAATATTATAGTACAAATCAAATCTCTCTAATAAAATAATTATTTTTTGTTCTAATATACGAAATTGAACTGTAACTGCACACCATCAACAACAAACTGGATGAGTCAAATTTATGGAAGGATACACTTGTTGAAACTGTAGGTGACATTGTTATCAGAACATTCCTTCATGTGGAAAGATTACTTATATATACTAAAATTCTATGGTCAAACAACAGCAAAGAAAATAGAAACATTTACTCAGACACATATACTTGCTCATTTCAGTCTCACTCTCTCTCGCTTTCTCTCTCTCTCTCTCTCTCTCTCTATATATATATATATATATATATATATATATATACAGAGAGAGAGAGAGCTATATGCATACCTCTCAACCTCAAATGTCAAGCAACCAGGACAAAGCCATAATAAATGGGGGACAAAGGTCTAAAATTAGGGAATATTTCCAAACACTTCCCTTATAAACCTAGAATGTCAATAGAACTAAAGGCTTGCATTAGCATAACATTTTTGAAGAGTACAAAGCCTGAAACTGAAATAACTGTCATCAGTTATTGACTTCAGTATTTAATGATCTGGGAATGATTTGCCAGAAAACCACAAGCCCATGAAAAATGTACCAAAAACATGAGGCAAAAATTCAAACACCCCACAAAAATCTGTACAGCTGAGAGGTATGCGTGTATGAAAAAAAGACCTCAGATATGTGTATGAGTAGCAAAAATGCTCAGCTTGCATAGCCTGAGTCTTGCCACATCTGTTTCTGTCAGCTGTTATTATGCATGAGTTACTCAGTATATGCTGAGTGCTCCAAAGCATTTCTGCTACAGACAATCCCCTAGATTCAGCAAGTCCTGCACACTAGTGCAGGAGCTCCATCAGGCAATATGCCTGCCGTGAGATCCAGGAATAAGCTGTAGGGACGTGCACAAGTGTTTCTGCACTAGTCCTGCACGGACACAGCTCCTGCATGCAAATTACCCCATTTTCAGGTGAAATCCATGCAAATGAGGTGAATTTGTGATCCAGGAAGCTGGCAGCTGGCCGTGCAGGACTAGTATAATTTGTAGAAATGCACTTGGTTAGTAACCGAGTAAATTTCTGCAAACTACAAAATGGAACCATGACAGCTCCAAATAAAGGATGGATATTATGTTGAAACCATGCCAATGGCCAAATATATGGCCATTGGCATGGAAAAACAGTTGCAAAAAAAATTACTTTTATTTTTTTAGCTGATTTTGGCTGTTTAAGTGTAGGGCAGTGGCGTGCAAATGGGATTGGGCAAAAAAAAAATAAATAAATAAATAAAAAACTAAAATAAGCATTCTAACCAAAATCACTATTTTGCCATTATATTCAATGGCAGGCAGAAGACAACATGGCCAGTGAATAGTGGTTGCTAAGGGGGGAGGCTCAGTGTGGGACCTGTAACTATGCCTCAGCAGGCAATCCTATGCAAATGTGGGGAATAATACTGAATCCCAGATTTCTCCTCAATGCTAGTCAGCACCCAACAGTGTAAGAGCAGGAGTAGCTTGGTGCAAGACTGGGAGTTAGCTGACATTATAGGGGTGTGTGTCAGGCATACTGTAAGTGGATTGGAGCCCTGTGGCTTGGGATTGCCCTTAGCTTAGCAGAGCTAAGCAAGAGGGTGTGCCTGAGGCTGCCTAGCACTCTTTACATTGCCTAAGCGGGTGTGCGCACCATGCACCAATTTTTAATGGGAAAAAAAAGTATACCAGGAAATAGCAGCTCTGTGCACATTTGAGCACTGTGTTTGCACATCGCTCTCCCAGACTTAAACAGGAAGGCAATGGGAAGGGAAAACAGCAGTAGGAAGGTAATCAGGGAGAACTAGCATAGCTGGCAGGTGAAATGTATCAGAATCAGCCAATTGCATAGGCAGCAGACCAGCCCAGCCCAGAACCCTACTATAAACTATGCAAACACCTTTCCCTCTGGGTTTTTCCCACATACTCTACACCACCAGTGTATACAAGCAGGAGAATTTTAACAAACAAAAACAACAAAATGACAGGGGTTGCAATAGCTATCATACATCAACATGTGGAAGAGGCTGAGGGTGGTCAGGATGAAAATGTTGTTGACCAACCCACAGTAAGGAGATGGAGAAGAGTGTACAGACCCAGGGTAACCTACCAGGGGCTACATGAGCTGGAGATAGTGGAGCGCTATAGGGTGGACAGGGACCTCCTACAGCAAATTGTTGAGCTGTGCCAGCCATGCCTGACACACAGAACTAACAAAGGGGAACCCATCCGAGTGGATACCAATGTATGTGTAGGCCTAAGAATACTAGCTACAGGTACCTTCCAAAGACCAACTGGGGATATCATGGGGATCTCACAGTCATCAGCATCCAGGGCACTCCACCAGTTCCTGGATGCCATGTCAGCACATGCCGGTGAGCACATATATTTCCTCATGAGGCGTTGGTCAGCAATATACGTCTCTTCAATCAAATAGCAGAATACCCTTAGGTAGTGGATGCTATAGACTGCACGCACATATGCATCAAAACACCACCTGATGAGCAGGGTATGGTCTACATCAACTGCAAGGGCTTCCTCTCCATTAACTGCCAGGTTGTGTGCGATGCCAAGGGCATAATAATGAATGTGTGTGCTGGCTGCCCTGGAAGCTATCACAATTCTCACATCTGGCATTTGACAAAGCTGTACCAGAGATTTGCCAGTTGGCACATTCCTCACAGTCACCTAGTGGGGGATGCTGGCTATGCACTGGAGCCGTGGCTGATGATACCCATCAGAAATGCACACACACCCGAACAAGAACTCCATAATGAGGCACAAGCACAGACCAGAATTGTAATAGAGCATGTGTTTGGGATGCTGAAGTCATGGTTCTGGTGCCTGGACACATCTGGTTGAGCCTTGCAATACTCCCCAGCTACATGTACTCAAACTGTCATTATATGTGCCATGCTACACAATATGATCCTGTGGAAACAGCTGTAGCAGGAAGAGCATGGGGCAGGGCCACACAGCACCCCCCACCAGCATTGCCAAGGCCTGCACAGCCAAAGAGTGACTCAGAGGAGGAACAACCTGAACCTTCCCCAGTAGGCAGAAGGTGGCATGCCCAGTATGTCCTGGCCTTGGCAAAGTGACAACACATAGCACATACACTGACACAGGAGGGACTCAGGGAATGACACTTATTTCTGACTCGCACATACAGTTAAAGGGATGCCAAACATTACACTACCTGTGCTCAACCATGTATAGGGAGTGTATTATGTGAATCTGACATAGGCAGCCCTCCAGCACCATCCTCAATACTAGCACACCCACAAGGTAAGTCACTCTCCTTACCAATTGCCGAATAGAGTAGTATGTGTTGTCAATTGTATCTATGGTATGGATGTAAGCATGCAAGGGAATTGGCTGAATGGGCTACCAGCAGATAGTAGACACCTATACTGGCAGCATGAGATCTGTAACAAATACTGTGTCACCATAGTAGCCAGTACTACACATGGTGACATCACCCACTGCAGGAAATGTGCTGGGCCACATGTGTGTCCATATGACAGACACATGCCAGTAAGGGGGGTTCACATACCCAACAACAGTCTCAGCCAGCAGGAGAGGTGTAGACAAACATAAACAAAGGCTGTGCTAAGGCCTCTGAATGATGGCTATAGGTAATCTCCCCCCCAGGCCTACACAGACAGACTCCATCAGGTCAGGCAGTGGGATGATAGTTCTGGCAGGTAATAAGTCAGAAACTGATATGTAGTTCAATCAAACCTAAGACCTGCAGTACACTGATATGCCTCTAGTCAGCATGATAGGTTAGAATACAGAATGAAAGGGAGTACTTGACATACCACTACAGTCACAGCAAATGTGTACAAGTGTCAGGTGTGCCCCCCAAATCATATGTAGAAATGTAGAAACAGTCAGGAGTGCCCCCCTCAATCCTAAGTAGAAATGTAGTAAAAGTCAGGTGTGCCCCCAGCAGTCCTATGTAGAAATGTAGAAACAGTCAGGTGTGTCCCCCCAATCCTATTTAAAAATGTAGTAACAGTCTGGTGTGCCCCCTGCAGTCCTATGTAGAAATGTATAAACAGTCAGGTGTGCCCTCAATCCTATTTAGAAATGTAGTAACAGTTTGGTGTGCCCCCTCAATCTGATGTAGACACGCTGTAACAAGAAGTGGCCAAGATAGCAGGCTAGATAGTAGCATTTGTACAATATGCAGGTATGTGCGTGCTAGGTTGGTGTGTGTTTCATATTGTGTGAAAGTGGTCAGCATGTATTCATGTTGAGGTTTGACCTGGTGACCATTGCCCACTACTGCAGATGACAGGGCCAAGTCCTCACAACTGCAGTGCCAAAGTCAATACTCCCGAGTATAACACATGCTAGCAGTAAGCCATTGTAAATGTACGGCAGTAATATGTGTCACCATCTGAAATATGGACATGGCATGACTGTTGGGCTAGATATACAAGCAGTACACAGGGAAAAGTACCCCAGACATACAGTATATAATGTGTAACTGTGAAATGGACACACCCTTGGAATTGTACATACAGGTATGCATCACATTATCTGGGCTTGTAGTAGGGAATACTGATGTCGTCTGGCCGAACACTTGCAGATCACAAAGGTGATAGGAGTGATGCATTGGGAATCGGCTGATGCCCCTGCACAAGCCAGCATAACTGGAATGCCCCATGCATATCTGTGAGTCAGATGCAAGTAGTGTCCATAGCATACATGCACCCAGCTCACCCAAACACCACCCACAGATACCTCTCCGGTCTTATCCCTGCTATTGGGAATGGGTACAATATGACCACCACATGTGTATGGCAATAGTGAAAGAATGCAGCATGCAGTGCAAGTGTCCCATGCAGGTGTGCCCCTAGCTGTAAGCAACACCCTGCCAGCATCCACACCACCTGATCAATACTGATAGAAAGTACTGGCATGGACACCTAGCACACCTACCCTGTCACCCCATGGGGAATATACTGTATGGCAGTATGGGACTGTAGGACTGAAAGAATGCAATGGCCTGCTACAGCTGGCCTACATCACCACCAAATTGCCTACAGGCCTCTGCCAAAGGCCTGCATCTCACCCATACTGCCAATGTATGTTATGTCATGGACACCCAAATAACAACATAACACACTCCACATAAGCCACATGCAAGGCCATGTGGACAAACCACAGTAACATGTCCACCATGTCCCACTGCATGAACTGTGGACCAAAACCAAAACACAGCTATGATGAGGTGATAAGTACAGGGAAAGTATCAGAGAATGTATGCATAATTTATGGAATAGGACAGAATAATAGGGGGCTGGGAGCATGGGCAGCATGGAATGTGCAAAGTCCGACACACAGCCATGTGCACATACTATCCCTGGCTGCAGACACATAAATGGGTGACTACAAACCTGCCCGTATATCACAATAGGGGTAATGTCCTGACATATGACCCCTCTGGGTAACCTGTGTGAGTCTCTACAGCCGTGATTTATTGCCACAGTAAGATAAGGTCATACTGACACATCAATGGATGTACAAGTATGGGATCCTCTGCCTTCACTGTACCAAGGTGCTGAACTGGATACACAGACCCAGCAGCAAGTGTCTGCAGCTCCCCTTCCAGAATGGCATAACATTCTATGGATATGTAGACATTTGACCACAATAGTGGACACAGCTGCATTCACCGTGTGTTCCCCAGGACATCACTTGAGGACAAAAAAACATCACAATGTATAACAGTACACATGTCTGGATATCTCTGCTAACACCAGTACCATGTAGCAGAAGCAGTACAGACACAATCACCTACAGTACACACTATCCCGTGCACAGTTTGACCCCATATATCAACTGATCTACAGATATCCTGCAGAAACAGTTTGCTAGCTGTAGGTGTAGAACATAAAGGTCTGCACTGGAGTACAAATTACCTGGAATGGATACACACATACAATACAGAAGGGCATACTGGGCATGCTCACACACTTAAAGAAATGAAGCCCATGTCTGCCAACAACAGTGGACCATACATATCTGAGAGTTGCGGATGTTAGTGCATACACTGCTCAGTATGCACCAGTCTTGCTTTGCCCACACATTGGATAGGAATACACACATATATCCAAGGACAATACACTATAATATGCCAAAAGTGCACATATATAGATGTGTGGAAGAGAGTGACAGTGACAAAGAGCCTTCCATCATGAGACCTGTCCCACCCAGCACACAGCCAAATGGCTACAAACACATGATGTGTAAATGTCATTCACTGTAAAAATTAGCCACTGGTATCCCTCAGCATTAAATACTCTGTGGTGCTAGTGTTAGCTGTGCAACATGACTGTACAAGGCTATAGTCATCTAGCAGTTGAATACATGTACCTGTGGAATATAAACCTGAGTGTGCCTGAGTGTGGTGTGTCTACATCTAGATGAATGGGTTATGGCCCATTCACACAGACTGCCCTCCCCATACCCCCGCTATCGTAAGCCTGCTGATTCCTTCACTTTGAAATACACCTTTGGGAAAGGAGTGGCCCAGTAATCTCCATGGCGTGTCCTATAACTGCATAATGCTGTAGTGTGATAAACTAGTTAGGTAGGAGTTCTAATCCCAGACATGGCAACTGAGTGTGTGTTTGTGTGTGTGTGTCTCTGTCTGGGTAGGGGACAATGCTTTTTAGGCTAGTCACACTCACTACAATTCAAATGCCCTACCTTGGCAAGCCTGCTGATGTCATTTACTTTGAAATACACATTTGGGAAAAGAGTAGCCAAGTAATCTCTTTGGTGCTTCCTCTAACTGTGTAATGTTGTCATGTGATAAGCTAGGTAGGTAGGCGTTCTTTCTAATCCCAGACATGGCAACTATGTGTGTGTCTCTGTGTAAGGAGCAATGCTTTTTAGGCTAGTCACAGTAACTAAAATTCAAATACCCTACTTTGGCAAGCCTGCTGATGTCATTTACTTTGAAATACACCTTTGGGAACAGAGTAGCCCAGTAATCTCTGTAGTGTGTCCTATAACTGTGTAAGGCTGTAGTGTGATATAGTAGTTTGGTAGGGGTTCTATTCCCAAACATGGAAAGTGTGGATATTTGTGTGTGTGTTTCTTTGCCTCTGTAGGGCGCTGTGCTTTTGAGGCCATTCACAGTCACTACAACCTCCATTGACCTTCTTTGGCAAGCCTGCTGATGTCACTCCCAGTGAAATACACATTTGGGGAAAGAGTAGTCCAATAATCTCCATGCTGCATCCTATAATCATGTAATGCTGTAGTGTGATAAACTAGTTAGGTAGAAGTTTGAATCCCAGACCTAGCAACTGTGTGTGTGTGTGTCTGATTGTGTGTGTGCTTCTGTCTGTGTAGGGAGCAATGTTTTTTAGGCTAGTCACATTCACTGCAATTCAAATGCCTTACTTTGGCAAGCCTGCTGATGTTATTCACTTTGAAATACACCTTTGGGAAAAGAGTAGCCCAGTAAGCTCCATAGCACATCATATAACTGTGTAATGCTGTAGTTTAAAATCTAATTAGGTAGGAGTTCTAATCCCAGACCTGACAACTCTGTGTAGGGAGCAATGCTTTTTAGGCTAGTCACACTCACTACAATTCAAATGCCCTACTTTGGCAAGCCTGCTGATGTCATTCACTTTGAAATACACCTTTGGGGAAGGAATACTTCAATAATCTCCATGCCATGTCCTATAACAGCATAATGCTGTAGTGTGATATAGTAGTTTGGAAGGGGTTCTATTCCCAGACATGGAAAGTGTGGATGTTTGTGTGTGTGTTTCTTTGCCTCTGTATGGTGCTGTGCTTTTGAGGCCATTCACAGTCACTACAAACTCCATTGACCTTCTTTGGCAAGCCTGCTGATGTCACTCCCAGTGAAATACACTTTTGGGGAAAGAGTAGTCCAATAATCTCCATGCTGCATCCTATAACCATGTAATGCTATAGTGTGATAAACAAGTTATGTAGGAGTTGTAATCTCAGACATAGCAAGTGTGAGTGTGTGTGTGTCTGTGTTTGTCATTTGTCTCCTGTGTGGTGGTGGTTGTGAGTGTATAATAACTGGACTCAGTATGGAGTGGGTTTTGCAAATCTCTTATATGGTAGCCCTATTATATGTCACAATATCCACCTTACAAGGATAACACATGTCAAATAGTCGAGAAGCTGGGGTGCCAATCCATACCCCTACATGTGACATCAAGGCCTGGCAAACAAAGTAATCAACCCTTATATTACCCAGAGAACACTCTCAACCCATGTCTCATACACAAACACTCTTGCCTAGGCAACAACCGCTATGTTGGTAGTACCATGCATATTGCCCACAGATAGTAACCATGGTGTGATTGCAGTGGACTACAAAGGGCATGGCACCCTGTCCATCAGTACAATGGGAACATACTTGCAGACAGTGTGCCTTCCCTATGTTCCCCACTGGACACCTGCAACAACTGTGGTGCTATCAAATGTGACCCATAAAGGACATACCATGCCTTAAACACATGCCTTGTATGGACAGATGCCACTGACACCAGGGAATACCTGTATCATGCTATCAATGTAGGTGCAGGGTCAACCTGGTGTCCATTACTAGTTCCAAGGGCATAATAATGAATGTTTGTGCTGGCTGCCCTGGAAGCTATCACAATTCTCACATCTGGCATTTGACAAAGCTGTACCAGAGATTTGCCAGTTGGCACATTTCTCACAGTCACCTAGTGGGGGATGCTGGCTATGCACTGGAGCCGTGGCTGATGATACCCATCAGAAATGCACACACACCCGAACAAGAACTCCATAATGAGGCACAAGCACAGACCAGAATTGTAATAGAGCATGTGTTTGGGATGCTGAAGTCATGGTTCTGGTGCCTGGACACATCTGGTTGAGCCTTGCAATACTCCCCAGCTACATGTACTCAAACTGTCATTATATGTGCCATGCTACACAATATGATCCTGTGGAAACAGCTGTAGCAGGAAGAGCATGGGGCAGGGCCACACAGCACCCCCCACCAGCATTGCCAAGGCCTGCACAGCCAAAGAGTGACTCAGAGGAGGAACAACCTGAACCTTCCCCAGTAGGCAGAAGGTGGCATGCCCAGTATGTCCTGGCCTTGGCAAAGTGACAACACATAGCACATACACTGATACAGGAGGGACTCAGGGAATGACACTTATTTCTGACTCGCACATACAGTAAAAGGGATGCCAAACATTACACTACCTGTGCTCAACCATGTATAGGGAGTGTATTATGTGAATCTGACATAGGCAGCCCTCCAGCACCATCCTCAATACTAGCACACTCACAAGGTAAGTCACTCTCCTTACCAATTGCCGTATAGAGTAGTATGTGTTGTCAATTGTATCTATGGTATGGATGTAAGCATGCAAGGGAATTGGCTGAATGGGCTACCAGCAGATAGTAGACACCTATACTGGCAGCATGAGATCTGTAACAAATACTGTGTCACCATAGTAGCCAGTACTACACATGGTGACATCACCCACTGCAGGAAATGTGCTGGGCCACATGTGTGTCCATATGACAGACACATGCCAGTAAGGGGGGTTCACATACCCAACAACAGTCTCAGCCAGCAGGAGAGGTGTAGACAAACATAAACAAAGGCTGTGCTAAGGCCTCTGAATGATGGCTATAGGTAATCTCCCCCCCAGGCCTACACAGACAGACTCCATCAGGTCAGGCAGTGGGATGATAGTTCTGGCAGGTAAGAAGTCAGAAACTGATATGTAGTTCAATCAAACCTAAGACCTGCAGTACACTGATATGCCTCTAGTCAGCATGATAGGTTAGAATACAGAATGAAAGGGAGTACTTGACATACCACTACAGTCACAGCAAATGTGTACAAGTGTCAGGTGTGCCCCCCAAATCCTATGTAGAAATGTAGAAACAGTCAGGAGTACCCCCCTCAATCCTAAGTAGAAATGTAGTAAAAGTCAGGTGTGCCCCCAGCAGTCCTATGTAGAAAAGTAGAAACAGTCAGGTGTGTCCCCCCAATCCTATTTAAAAATGTAGTAACAGTCTGGTGTGCCCCCTGCAGTCCTATGTAGAAATGTAGAAACAGTCAGGTGTGCCCTCAATCCTATTTAGAAATGTAGTAACAGTTTGGTGTGCCCCCTCAATCTGATGTAGACACGCTGTAACAAGAAGTGGCCAAGATAGCAGGCTAGATAGTAGCATTTGTACAATATGCAGGTATGCGTGTGCTAGGTTGGTGTGTGTTTCATATTGTGTGAAAGTGGTCAGCATGTGTTCATGTTGAGGTTTGACCTGGTGACCATTGCCTACTACTGCAGATGACAGGGCCAAGTCCTCACAACTGCAGTGCCAAAGTCAATGCTCCCGAGTATAACACATGCTAGCAGTAAGCCATTGTAAATGTACGGCAGTAATATGTGTCACCATCTGAAATATGGACATGGCATGACTGTTGGGCTAGATATACAAGCAGTACACAGGGAAAAGTACCCCAGACATACAGTATATAATGTGTAACTGTGAAATGGACACACCCTTGGAATTGTACATACAGGTATGCATCACATTATCTGGGCTTGTAGTAGGGAATACTGATGTCGTCTGGCCGAACACTTGCAGATCACAAAGGTGATAGGAGTAATGCATTGGGAATCGGCTGATGCCCCTGCACAAGCCAGCATAACTGGAATGCCCCATGCATATCTGTGAGTCAGATGCAAGTAGTGTCCATAGCATACATGCACCCAGCTCACCCAAACACCACCCACAGATACCTCTCCGGTCTTATCCCTGCTATTGGGAATGGGTACAATATGACCACCACATGTGTATGGCAATAATGAAAGAATGCAGCATGCAGTGCAAGTGTCCCATGCAGGTGTGCCCCTAGCTGTAAGCAACACCCTGCCAGCATCCACACCACCTGATCAATACTGATAGAAAGTACTGGCATGGACACCTAGCACACCTACCCTGTCACCCCATGGGGAATATACTGTATGGCAGTATGGGACTGTAGGACTGAAAGAATGCAATGGCCTGCTACAGCTGGCCTACATCACCACCAAATTGCCTACAGGCCTCTGCCAAAGGCCTGCATCTCACCCATACTGCCAATGTATGTTATGTCATGGACACCCAAATGACAACATAACACACTCCACATAAGCCACATGCAAGGCCATGTGGACAAACCACAGTAACATGTCCACCATGTCCCACTGCATGAACTGTGGACCAAAACCAAAACACAGCTATGATGAGGTGATAAGTACAGGGAAAGTATCAGAGAATGTATGCATAATTTATGGAATAGGACAGAATAATAGGGGGCTGGGAGCATGGGCAGCATGGCATGTGCAAAGTCCGACACACAGCCATGTGCACATACTATCCCTGGCTGCAGACACATAAATGGGTGACTACAAACCTGCCCGTATATCACAATAGGGGTAATGTCCTGACATATGACCCCTCTGGGTAACCTGTGTGAGTCTCTACAGCCGTGATTTATTGCCACAGTAAGATAAGGTCATACTGACACATCAATGGATGTATAAGTATGGGATCCTCTGCCTTCACTGTACCAAGGTGCTGAACTGGATACACAGACCCAGCAGCAAGTGTCTGCAGCTCCCCTTCCAGAATGGCATAACATTCTATGGATATGTAGACATTTGACCACAATAGTGGACACAGCTGCATTCACCGTGTGTTCCCCAGGACATCACTTGAGGACAAAAAAACATCACAATGTATAACAGTACACATGTCTGGATATCTCTGCTAACACCAGTACCATGTAGCAGAAGCAGTACAGACACAATCACCTACAGTACACACTATCCCGTGCACAGTTTGACCCCATATACCAACTGATCTACAGATATCCTGCAGAAACAGTTTGCTAGCTGTAGGTGTAGAACATAAAGGTCTGCACTGGAGTACAAATTACCTGGAATGGATACACACATACAATACAGAAGGGCATACTGGGCATGCTCACACACTTAAAGAAATGAAGCCCATGTCTGCCAACAACAGTGGACCATACATATCTGAGAGTTGTGGATGTTAGTGCATACACTGCTCAGTATGCACCAGTCTTGCTTTGCCCATACATTGGATAGGAATACACACATATATCCAAGGACAATACACTATAATATGCCAAAAGTGCACATATATAGATGTGTGGAAGAGAGTGACAGTGACAAAGAGCCTTCCATCATGAGACCTGTCCCACCCAGCACACAGACAAATGGCTACAAACACATGATGTGTAAATGTCATTCACTGTAAAAATTAGCCACTGGTATCCCTCAGCATTAAATACTCTGTGGTGCTAGTGTTAGCTGTGCAACATGACTGTACAAGGCTATAGTCATCTAGCAGTTGAATACATGTACCTGTGGAATATAAACCTGAGTGTGCCTGAGTGTGGTGTGTCTACATCTAGATGAATGGGTTATGGCCCATTCACACAGACTGCCCTCCCCATACCCCCGCTATCGTAAGCCTGCTGATTCATTCACTTTGAAATACACCTTTGGGAAAGGAGTGGCCCAGTAATCTCCATGGCGTGTCCTATAACTGCATAATGCTGTAGTGTGATAAACTAGTTAGGTAGGAGTTCTAATCCCAGACATGGCAACTGAGTGTGTGTTTGTGTGTGTGTGTCTCTGTCTGGGTAGGGAACAATGCTTTTTAGGCTAGTCACACTCACTACAATTCAAATGCCCTACTTTGGCAAGCCTGCTGATGTCATTTACTTTGAAATACACCTTTGGGAAAAGAGTAGCCAAGTAATCTCTTTGGTGCTTCCTCTAACTGTGTAATGTTGTCATGTGATAAGCTAGGTAGGTAGGCGTTCTTTCTAATCCCAGACATGGCAACTATGTGTGTGTCTCTGTGTAAGGAGCAATGCTTTTTAGGCTAGTCACAGTAACTACAATTCAAATACCCTACTTTGGCAAGCCTGCTGATGTCATTTACTTTGAAATACACCTTTGGGAACAGAGTAGCCCAGTAATCTCTGTAGTGTGTCCTATAACTGTGTAAGGCTGTAGTGTGATATAGTAGTTTGATAGGGGTTCTATTCCCAAACATGGAAAGTGTGGATATTTGTGTGTGTGTTTCTTTGCCTCTGTAGGGCGCTGTGCTTTTGAGGCCATTCACAGTCACTACAACCTCCATTGACCTTCTTTGGCAAGCCTGCTGATGTCACTCCCAGTGAAATACACATTTGGGGAAAGAGTAGTCCAATAATCTCCATGCTGCATCCTATAATCATGTAATGCTGTAGTGTGATAAACTAGTTAGGTAGAAGTTTGAATCCCAGACCTATCAACTGTGTGTGTGTGTGTCTGATTGTGTGTGTGTTTCTGTCTGTGTAGGGAGCAATGTTTTTTAGGCTAGTCACATTCACTGCAATTCAAATGCCTTACTTTGGCAAGCCTGATGATGTTATTCACTTTGAAATACACCTTTGGGAAAAGAGTAGCCCAGTAATCTCCATAGCACATCATATAACTGTGTAATGCTGTAGTTTAAAATCTAATTAGGTAGGAGTTCTAATCCCAGACCTGACAACTCTGTGTAGGGAGCAATGCTTTTTAGGCTAGTCACACTCACTACAATTCAAATGCCCTACTTTGGCAAGCCTGCTGATGTCATTCACTTTGAAATACACCTTTGGGGAAGGAATACTTCAATAATCTCCATGCCATGTCCTATAACAGCATAATGCTGTAGTGTGATATAGTAGTTTGGAAGGGGTTCTATTCCCAGACATGGAAAGTGTGGATGTTTGTGTGTGTGTTTCTTTGCCTCTGTATGGTGCTGTGCTTTTGAGGCCATTCACTGTCACTACAAACTCCATTGACCTTCTTTGGCAAGCCTGCTGATGTCACTCCCAGTGAAATACACTTTTGGGGAAAGAGCAGTCCAATAATCTCCATGCTGCATCCTATAACCATGTAATGCTATAGTGTGATAAACTAGTTATGTAGGAGTTGTAATCTCAGACATAGCAAGTGTGAGTGTGTGTGTGTCTGTGTTTGTCATTTGTCTCCTGTGTGGTGGTGGTTGTGAGTGTATAACAACTGGACTCAGTATGGAGTGGGTTTTGCAAATCTCTTATATGGTAGCCCTATTATATGTCACAATATCCACCTTACAAGGATAACACATGTCAAATAGTCGAGAAGCTGGGGTGCCAATCCATACCCCTACATGTGACATCAAGGCCTGGCAAACAAAGTAATCAACCCTTATATTACCCAGAGAACACTCTCAACCCATGTCTCATACACAAACACTCTTGCCTAGGCAACAACCGCTATGTTGGTAGTACCATGCATATTGCCCACAGATAGTAACCATGGTGTGATTGCAGTGGACTACAGAGGGCATGGCACCCTGTCCATCAGTACAATGGGCACATACTTGCAGACAGTGTGCCTTCCCTATGTTCCCCACTGGACGCCTGCAACAACTGTGGTGCTATCAAATGTGACCCATAAAGGACATATCATGCCTTAAACACATGCCTTGTATGGACAGATGCCACTGACACCAGGGAATACCTGTATCATGCTATCAATGTAGGTGCAGGGTCAACCTGGTGTCCATTACTAGTTCCCACTACATGAAGCCAGGACTGGCACATATGATGATTATCTGTGTTCACAACATGGGCCAGACACCCCAGGTACAGTTCCACATGTCACTGAACATGCATGTAAGGCGTGTGCACATCCCAGACACCATCCATGTCATGGACTATAGAACACATACATGGCAAGCATTGCACACCACTGGCCACACACAATAGTAACCCAGGTGACTGGATGGTGAATACAATACCCACCTGTGTGGGTCAATACAGACACTACACCCCTGAGCCACACTGCAGACCATTGTCCTGTGGCCTGATGCCAAGGTATACTCTTCACCTAGCATTGTATAGCCTTCTGGCACAGTCAACCACTACACACCTGTGAAGCAATGCACCCATGCATGTCAGTATTGGCACCCTGTGTCTGTGTATGTGGTGTATGATGCTTTTCACCACATTCACACTCACTACAACTCCCATTGGCATACTGAAGCATGCTGTCTGATGTCAGACACCTTCACATACCCTTTGCCCATATAACCTCTGGATAACCCTTGTGATACATGTGATACCTGTGCATTACTGTATTGTGGCAAACAAACTAGTCATAAAGTGTATTCCTATCCCTGCCAAGTGTGTCAATGTGTGTGAGTCCCTGAGAAAGTGTGGCTGTGTTGATGCTGACATCTGTTCATGTGGACAGGCATGTCTACTACACCTACCATATTGCTACTATATCACTGTTGCAGATGTCACTCACTATCACATATACATTTGGACAGCTCTTCAACATGTAAGTTATGTGGCGCATGCAATAACTGCATAGACATGTGATAGCACTATATGGCCAGTCAGGGGTTTGAAACCCTGTACTGTTAGGTGTGTGACACAAACATGCTTAGATTTTACTCTCCCATCCCCTCCCTGACCTACTTTGTATCTGTCTGTCGATCTCACTCCCTCTCTGGTGGATGTGGAGAAGTACACCTACTTTGCTTAGGCTGCAGCTTGTGTTTTGTAAGTGATGCTCATGATCAGCTGATGGCATCTGCATGAATTGCAATCCTCTAGCTGATTGCATGTGGAATAGCTGTGGTAACATTCCCATAGCCAATTGCATGGAAACATACTCCAATATCTAGAAACATCATGTTGATATTGGGCCTTTTCATTCACTGTGAGCAGGACCTAGAGCTGGTGTTTGGCAAACAGCATTACAGATGGTTTTGGGATTTACATCTAACAAAATACACTGTGGAAACAGGCCAACAGACAGGAGGGGGATGTGCCTGACATGACTACAGAATGTAAGTGTTGCTATTCTGCATTTGGAGTAATGGCGGTTTAACAGGGTCTGTGTGGATATGGCAGATCTACATGTTTAATTCCTGTCATGACAGTGCTATGGTTTTGAGGAAACTCTCATCTGTAGGGTCATCTGCAGACTGGGCAGTGTGTGGAGCATTTTGTTTCTTGTATTACTCACAGAATACCTATCTGAGAACTGCAGAAGCATAGTGTGAGGATTGCAGTCAGTACATGGTGACAGCCATGAGAGTTACTAATTATATCCCTCATAGGACATATGTCACAACAAACCCTGGTATAAATGGATGAGGTTATAACAGCAACATGCCAATATTGGGGCAGTGGTTGTAGCTCCAGCCACAAGTATGTCAACCTTTGTACATATGTCATGCAGTAAGACGTGCATATGTTCTGTACACCATTATATATTGACATCATACCTGATAACAAGCTAGTCAGATATCAGCCTGCTAGACATGTTATGTATAGTAGGGGTTATTTCTGAGACATAACTTGGCCATTCTGCTGCTGTGTGTACAGTACTTGGGTCTGTGCACTTAGGATGATTATCGACAGTATGTGTATTGCTCATACGTACCTTGGGCTGTGCACAGACTGTGGTAGATGCCATTGTTCTTGGTCCTGTTCTATCTGATGTTACATGCTGCTCCAGTGTATGGTACCTTATTGGCTCACTTGTCTGTAGGGCCAGACACACACGTGTCCCATACCGCAGACAGCCATCGGACCACACAGTGCCATGACCCAGTATATGTAGGGTTAGTGTGTGAGTGGCACATATGAGAATGGTGTTTATCAGATAGTCCATATAGTGTCATATGAAGCTTGTGTACCATATGTGTCTGTGGCTGTGTTTACATTGGCTGTGGGTATGCACTTTCTCACAGGTATCTGTTACTCTGTACCTGACATACATGTAGGACCCGCTATAATTGCAGGTACATGTGTATTCCCCCATACAAAATGTAGTCCAGTGTTGTGGCAGTCTGCTTGTAGTTTGCACAGTGCTTTGTGACATGCCTAGCAGCCTAGTGTAATTACCCAGTGTGCTATGTCCAGTTATTTGTAAGACATACTGCTGCCAGGCCACCATAACTGTTGTGTGTTTCTGACAAAGCAGTGGGATTCTGTACAGATGTATGTCACTAACTACTGGATAGTATGTGGCCATGTGACCCCTGCACCACCAGGTATTATGTGTCAGGACAGACTGGCTTGTGGGCATATGTAGTCCAATATTTACATAATATACCCATGTCCATGGCTATTAACATCCACATTGGGAGGCGTAGTCCACATGTCTTGCATGAAGGGGATATGTGTAAACCTCTGGACTGACCACAGAGTGCCAGACTGTCCACATATATTGGTCATATCTCTGCTGTAGTCCACAGGATCATTAATGTGCTAGCAGTGGTACTGTACTGTGATGTCTTTAGTATGTCTGTCAGTAGTCAATGGCGCACATGTCAAAAGCAGATGTGACCTCCCACACACAACATGTCTGTTAAGACACCCCCTATTAGAGTAGCAACAGTCTACATATATACCTCCAATACATACATGACATCCCCTTGTACTAACAGGTTAGGACTATTGATACTGAGGTAGGACTCCACTCCATGTTCTGAACATATGGTAAACATATATGTGTATATATATATATATATATATATATATATATATATATATATATATATATACATTCAAATATATACATATACACAGCAATATTTGTCTACACATATACAGATATAGATACATATGCACATATACTTATGGATATCTACATACCTATCGACATAAATAGGTATATCTGAATAGATATGTATGCACATATAGCATATAGTTATAGATATCTATATATATATATATATATATATATATATATATATCAACATACATAGCTATATCTGTACACATAGGATGTGCATACACACACACACACACACACACACACACACACACACACACACACACACACACACACACATATATATATATATATATATATATATATATATATATACACACAAAGAGATCTACACATGGCCATATATATATGATGCACTATACAGATGTGTAGACAGACATATGTATGAATATATATGTGTATGTATATGTAGACATATATCAACATATGTATATGCATATATCCATATTCCTGTCATGTGTAAATCTCACAGTTCTGTATACCCATATCCTTACTTGGATAGGCGGAAGCTTCTCTGTTCACCAGTGAGAGTGGGGAGCTTTGAGCAGCCTATCTGTCCCTGGAGGAGTGGTCTCAGCCCAGAAACTAGTAGATTATTGACCGTTGTGGGCTAATTCCTAGCTCTTTCAAGTTCCCTGCCTTAAAATCCGCTTTTGCGCAGTTTTGCGTGATTTTGCGCATAGCGCAACATCGCGCAATGTAGCACAGCGTTGTTTAAACTTTTCCCTGCTCCACAAAGTCTGCTCTTCAAATTTTCCTTTAGAACTACTTAAACTCTTAAGGAAAGCACTCTACTTTCCTCCTACAGTCCAACACTTACTCTAGCTTCTCTGTAAATCTTTGGAACTGGTCAAACTCTCCAGGAAAGCTCTCTACTTTCCTCTTACAGTCCATCACTTGCCCTAGCTTCACAGTAAATGCAAATAAACTAATAGCACTTACCCCCTCGTACAAAACAGTAGTAATAGGCTCCAGATTCTCCCATTAACCAATATTTAGAACTCTCTAGGCATGTCCAAAGCACAGTTTCAGTCATACTCCCCAGTCCAGCTGGTGAACCTGGGAATCCTGAGGCAATGCTACAATTGTCTCATGTACACAGACAACCCCCTCCTCCTACCATCAACCACTAATGTATGCGAGAGATGTAACTATACAGCCAAACTGAAGGTTAAGCTCTCGCAACCCAAGACTGGTACCACCAGTCAGGAGGAGTAGGTAAACACAAGCACCCAAAACCAGTCACACATAGTCTAATCACACCCGAAAACATGACCCATAAACCCACAAAGACATACTTGGAGGCTCTAAATAAAAACTTGTCAAAACAGCAGAGACCTCCTAAGCAGACACACAAGCACTCACTACCCAACATTAACCATGCACATACCCCACATAGACAGTGTGCCACACAGTCCCAGCCCTTAAGGCCAAACAACACCCCTAATACACTAGTAATAGGTGACTTTATTGTCAGGCACACTGACGTCCTACTCACCAGACTGAACAAAGAGAAGGTCACTGTAAGTTGCCTGTCGGGTGCCAGGATCCGCCACATAACTCAAGCACTCAGGTCACTACACAGCAAGTACAAATACGACTCTTTCATTGTCCATGCTGGTGTAAATGACTTGAGACATACCTCCCTGGACTACATGAAAAGAGACATAGAGGAGCTCTCTGATCATGTAGCTCAGGCCGGTATGACCCTGACCCTGAGTAGCATCCTGCCCTCACCCAGAATGATGCCACAGTATAGAGAAAAAAATATTCACTTCAACAATTGGCTAAGCTACTGGTGTCATTCAAAGGGGATCCAGCTAATGTCAGTCTGGGACGACATGCTAGACAAGCCACATTGCTTCGCCAGGGATGGCTTGCACCTGTCACCAATACTGGCCAAGGCTTTTGCCACCCACATAGTGCCTTTTTTAGGCAAGGCTCAAAAGACAAACCCACCTTCTTATACAATACAAAGAATAAAAAACTAAGGGTAATGCTACTCAACGCCAGAAGTCTAAACCTAAAGATGCACGCACTTGAGGCACTCCTCAGTATGGAGCAAATCGATATCTGTGCAGTGACAGAAACCTGGTTCAAGGCTTCTGAGAGCACCCCAGCATTACCAGGATTCAACTCATATCATACTTTTCGGCCACAAAACTTGGACAATAGCACCAAGGGAGGGGGTGTATCCATCTTCATCAAGGACACCCACATCTCCAGATTAGTGGCATTGCATGAAGCATCGTAAACAATGCATGTGCAACTAACAATGGGCAAAACTGCCTTCCAAGTCATAGCCTGCTATAGATCACCCTCTCTGTCTCAAGACCCACACACGGTCTTCCTGAGAACACCAGAGAATATGAAGATCCTACCAAACACCATAATATTGGGGGACTTCAACTACCCAAACATTGTCTGGGTAAACTACTCGAGTCCAAACTCATTTGCCCAATGGTTGCTGGAGTTCATCAACTCAAACGCTATGGAACAGCTAGTCACTATTCCTACAAGAGGGGAAAATACATTAGACCTAGTCATTACAAACATAGGGGACCAATGTTCCACACTGGAGGTAAATCCCTCATTGATGAGATTGGACCACAAACTGATCACAATGGACATCCACATCCCAACCCCACCCCCAGCCAAGGAAACCACAGTGAAAAACCTCTCAAAAACAAACTTCACTCTCCTCAAGACAGAAGTAGGAAGTTTCAAAGCCCCTGTGAAATTGGAAAATATCACCCAAACCGCAGAATCCTATACGAACACACTCTATATGCACCTACAGGAATGCATGGATCATGCCATCCCAAGTAAAACCAAGGCTCACTCCTCCAAAAATAGGAGACCAATCTGGTGTACCCCAGCCATAAACAAGCTATACAACAAAAGGAAGAGACTACTACATGACAGGGCCAAAACCCTAAAAGGGAAGGCATCCCTGATCAGTATTAGCAAGAAACTTTGCTCCACCATAAAAGCCTCAAATGCACAAGTTCTAGGAAGAACTAAACCCCCACTTAAATTCACTATTCCAACTTAGCCTTAAAATGAGTTATGTACCCAAGGAATGGCGTACAGCAACAGTGATCCCTCTCCACAAGGGTGGCCCCACAATGGATCCTGGGAACTATCACCCCATACGTTTGACTAGCCTAATTTGCAAGGCTATGGAGTGTATCATTATGGATCTCATAAACAAAAACATTGGGAACCTCCAGACACTGGACCCTACCCAGTTCAGTTTTGTTAAAGGCAGATCCTACCTCCTACCTGGTTGACTTTTTTGAAACAGTCACCAAAGCCATAGATGAGGGTAAGGGAATCCACACTGCCTATCTGAACCTCACTAAGGCTTTTGACACAATACCTCACTCTGGAATCATAAAAAAACTAACCAGCTTAAACATCAACCTATATGTCACAAGATGGGTTGCAAACTGGCTTACGGATAGAATGCATGTGTTCAGGGTTGGAAGTGCCATGTCCGACTCTAAACCTGTTACAAGTGGAGTCCCACAGGGCTCAGTCCTGGGGCCCCTCTTGTTCGGCATATACTTCTCTGAAGTACAGGCCAGCAAAAAAGAACTGTGGCTTACCAAGTTTGCTGATGATTACAAACTAGGAGCCATAATAGACTCCACCGCCAACACAAGCATTCTCCAAAACGGTCTTACGGAGACAGATACCTGGTGTCAGAGCCATGGCCTCAAGCTTAATGCCAAAAAATGCATAGTCATCCCCTTTGGGAAAAACAAGGTGCCCACTAATTACCACATAGGAGGTAACCCACTAAGTACAGAAGAAGTAATTAGAGATCTGGGTACCCAGGTTGATATTAACCTCTCCTTTGACAATCACATTTCCAAAATAGTCAGAAAATCCTTCTATATTGCCCATCTTATAACTAAAGGGTTCTCGTCTAGATCTAGAGAGGTCATTTTGCCCCTGTACTCATCACTCATAAGACCCATAATTGAGTACAATGCCACATTTGGGATGTACCTTACCCGGCACCTGCAGCAGCTGGAGAGACCCCAAAAGTTCCTTACCAAAATGATCATGGGCCTCAAACAGTTGCCCTATGCAACTAGGCTAAAGAAACTACAGTTCTTCTCAGTTGCTTACTGCCTGCTCAGAGGCAACTTCTGCCTGACTTACAAGGCCATGTCCAACCCAGAATTAATGGACATGCTCCACCTTATAAAAAACAAATCCATTAAAGCCACACACTCCTCGGACTTAAACCTCAACACAGCAATAAATAGGACATGCTGGAGGGATAGGTTCATATCCCAACGGCTTCCCACACTCTGGAATAGAATCCCAATAAATGTAAGACAAAGCCCCTCGCTGGCCCTCTTCAAGAAAAATCTTCATGAGTGGATGGGAAACTGTAAGTTTGCACCTGGGATCACTCCAGTGGCACTACTGGACAGAGGCTCTAGAAGTTAAATTATAAGGGTGGAAAGAGCCAACACATTTTCAGCTAGGCTTATAAATGCTGTAGGGCAGATAGCCTAGTATAAACCTATGAACCTTCCCAGATGTATCTCATTGTATGAATCTGATATGTGTACATTATAATATAACAACATATGTGATGCAACAGTAATATCAATAACAAGTACTACACAATTGTGGAAGTAAAAGCAATTGTTCAATAGTAATCAATATGTGTATTGACAGATATATTGGAAAAACAACAAGAGTTTTCACAGGGGTCATGGTGTAGTGGTTAACTGCTGTGACTATAGTGTACAGGGTCCAGAGTTCAAGACCTGCAAGGACTGTTTATTTTGTTGCTGGGCAGAACAAGGGCTGTCGGATACAGAGTAGTTGAGGCAGTTTTCAGCAGCTTTAAGCGGGTTTGCGTGGGTTTGCGTGAAGATAAACGGTGTTACGGTATTGTTAAATATACGGGTGCTTACACCATATAGGCTTCACTTACCAGTGTGCATATCTACTTAGCTGTTATATTGCAGCAATGCTGACACCTGCTAAGCATGGCTTAGCCCTGGTAACCAGTTCTTACCACCCAGTCTGATAACATAACAGGATAATGACATCTGTAATAAGTGTATGTAAGTATATGAGACCTGTATAGCACATTAATCTGTGGGAATGTGTTACATACAGGGGTAGTAACCCACAGTACATTCTGTCACACTGGCATGTAATGTATCATAGTGGTACTATTGTTGACAGTGCTTTCCCAGGCAAGAGTAGAGTGCTAAATGTAGTACTGACAGCTAGCACACCTGCAGGCATAGCTGGACTCTGAGGATTCCCTGTCATGTTCCTGGTGTGTGAGCTGTATCACAGTATATATCCCCTACTGGATAATGATCCGACATGTGGAATTTAACTGTAGACTACCGTCTGTACAGCACATATTAGTGAGGGCTTCCAACATGTAGTAATGGCATGCATATTGTTGTCAAACATCTATCTGCTGACACATTCATCCTACTGAATAGCTACTTGCCAAGCTGATGACTGTAAGTCCCTGTACATATGTGAAGATGGCAGCTATCCAGCTGGGATACGTACAGGCAACCTATGCTTGATTGACACTGACATGTCTGCCCAGCTGTGTAATAACTGGCACATACAGGAGACAACACCCTGTATGCACCACATGCCATGGGTACCTCCACTACGCTACCACAGTCAACAGAACATGCTTGGGTACAGGTCTCCATCACAGACACTAACCATGTGTTGTAATACATGTTGCATACATGTCAACAAGAGCACCTCAGTGGTCATGTGCAGGAGGTACCCAGAATATTGGCTGATGCATGTCACTCTCACCCTGAGGGTCACCACAGTGGTGTCTGTCTATAGATTGCCTGGTGGAACATGGTAGGTGGCATGATACCACTGTACACACATCCCCTACACAACCCATCTCTCCATGGACAATAGCCAGGTACACAGCTATGACCACCTGCAGTGATGCACCCCAGTACTGACATATGTGTACATGTGCATTACTGAGGATAGCAGTGTCTGTGTGTTAGTACACCTGAAGTTGGGAATTCCATGAGGGCCTTCATAACCACTGCAACACCCATTGTCATAGTCTGTTGTGGCTGCTGCTGTATTGGACATTACATGTAACCTGTTACGCTCCTCTCCCTACCAGCTACGTGAGCCTTGCAGTACCAGCACAACAGTCTTGTACAAATGGGTCGATAGGCATGGAATACCCACTGAGGTCTAGCAAGTATGGGTATGTGTACATGTCTGTATATCTGTAGGGTACAGCATTCTGAGGCCACATACTCCTATTACAATATGCATTGCCACACAGTAGTGTAGATAGTGGTGTTGCTGCCCATAGGTGAGGCATGACAATGCAACACCCTACTATGCCCGTGGCATGTGCATTAGATGCTTATCCCTGTAGTACCACTGTTGTGATATACAATGGGTTGTATCACAGTTGTGGGCAGTGTGTGATGGTGGGTATGTCAGAGTGTCATCATTGGTTCCAGGGAGTACAATATCTACTGGGGGATGTGGGTGCTGTATACACAGTTATTACACCATGGTACACCCGGTATATGCCCCATGTACCACTTTATGGTGACCACTGTTACCATCAACCATACAGGTAACTGATACCACAATCCAGCCCAGTTATGCATGTGCTGTGTGCACCCTACCTGTAACACATTGGACACATGGAGAAGTTAGTTAGCACCGATAGGCCAAGGTCTCTCGGATGTGTGGTCTGCCTGTTATGTGTCTGTTAATGTGTATATGATGGTATGTCAGACTATGTATTGTCCATATACAGCCATTACATCCCCCATTACCATTCTACACATGTCTGGGGATGTTATGCATGTAACATGTAACCTGGAACACACCTCACCCTAAACGCTGTGTGGTGTGTGCAATGAAAGCCACACAGTTCAGTAGCACTACATACCTAAGTAGGGGTCTAGTTCAAGTGTTGCCATGTAAGAGTTTGACCATCAGCTGTTGGTGTTGCTGGCCTACGTCCACACGGCCATCACTGCACTCCCATCACATGTTCAAGCACGGGCAAACAATGGTCGATGAGGCCCATCATCTCACCAAACCATCTATCCATGACCTCGGTATGAGCACAGAGTGCACCAGACAGTTCATGGAAGTTGTCACTTGCAGATGTGAGATCAGCCCCTCTGCAGCCTCAGGCCCTGTCTGGTGTACAGTTCCATATGTACCTGCACCCCCATGACAGCCTGAAACATGCAGCTGGTGGTACCAGTTGTGGTGCTTCTGCTAGGGGCATGATGACCATCAGCCCTACCATGAGTACCCTGGGACATCTGCCTATGTGGTACCCTGCCGGACATCTGGCTATGCCTGCTGTGACCAGACCCAGTAGGCATGGATACCACACTCTCCTGTGGACTGCCACCAACTGCCAACTGTCCCATCACTATGGCCAATGGTGGTGGGTTAGGAATAGTCACTGAAACTGTGTGCAGGGTTGGGGTGGCTAAGATGGGGATGCCAAATGATGATGCTTTTTTGGCCCCTGACAACCCAACCTGTGCCTCAACAGTACTATCATCATCTTCGGTGTCTGTATGGACACCAACTTCAGATTGCATGCAGGAGAGACCCTGACCCACATCGCCACCTGTGGGGGAAAACAAGAAATGCACTTTAAGACCTGTACAGCATTGCATAACAGTACACACACACACACACACACACACACACACACACACACACACACACACACACACACACACACACACACACATTCCACCTTAATACCTACCTGTCCATGAATTTACAGACACTCCCATATTTATTCCCATAAGTTCCCCATCCTGCATCACACTTGGTAACATACACTCATTCATACCACTCATTAATGTATCATTCCTCTAAATGCATAGACAAGTGATCACAACACAAGACCTGTTATTCCATTACCTCTTTGACCTGAGTGGAGTGGAGTGGTTTTACATAGCCTCACTGCTGTCATTCAGTGTTCACCCTGTATATGTCTGGACATCGGGAGCATGGCCCCTATATGTGAGGGGCTACTACATTCACTCCACAATGTCACGCACTGGATTTTCATGTGTAAGTATTGCTCAGTACATGCCAGATATTCTGCTCAATCAACTTATCATGTGACAACTGTAATATATGGATACACTCCCTGGTGTTGATTAGTAAATCCCCAATGCATCTGTAATGCTGCATACGTGGGTTGTCAGTCATGTCTCTGCTGAATGTGATGTTAGGGTATACCTGGTGTCTACTTTCCATCCCAATGCATGTTCCATGCTACAGACTGTATTATACTATCAGCTGTCCTGTGATTACATATCAGACAAGTATTCCTGGTGTGTAATGTGTCAGTCCATGTCCATGTATGGCACAATCCCAAAGGGAAGCACCGCTGTATGAACAACCCCACAATCACACATGGGCATACATGGACACCCACACAAACAAACACATATGCACACACACACACACACACACACACACACACACACACACACACACACACACACACACACACACACACACACACACACACACGCACACACACACACACACACACACACACACACACACATCCTACATGCATCAACGTTCCTCCAATTCATCAGAGTGAACCTACAGAAAAAATAACCACACACACACACACACACACACACACACACACACACACGCACGCACACACACACACACACACACACATGCACACACACACACACAGAGGTGAGGTTGCACAAAGATAGTACACACAGTCGTCCCATTACTTATCTGTCAACATGCATAACATCTGGTACACAACAGCATGCAGTGCAGCTATAGTCAATCCATGCCAGCAAAAGTATACATGTGTGTGATGCATGGATTGTGTTAGTAGGTGATGCCCCTTCCCCTGGATACCACTGCATCCATGTACACAGTATTGCTGTGCACCTGTTCTGCACCCTGCCATGTACTGTGCACCAAACCTCATGGGTGTACAACCCATTGCTGTATTTGTAATACTGTGTCATTATGTCAACTCTAATGCTCACAGCTCCTACGTTTTTCAGCAACACATACTTGGGATGATATATGGACAGATGTCATTTGTGAGTGCCTGATGTCTGGTTTACAGATCTCAACATCAGCAGACCATGTATGACCAATCCAATACTATTACACGGACAGCCATCAGACCACACCGTGGCTATGGGGAGTGTACACACCCTTATTGACATTACATACACTTCCTTGGTCTGCCATGGAACCACATCACCACATATATTAACAGTACATGAGCCTGGTATGTGACATATGTCCTGTACATTCACATGCAGTGTCTACAAAATGTGTTAGGTGTGCGGATGCTGACCGCAATGCATACACTCCATGTGTGCATATGTGTGCACACCCTTATCATGATGGCTTGTTGCACCTATTGTTATGTGTACTACAGCAGTCACTATTGTTGGCAGGGGTATGCCAGCATGAGCCATCTGCATTTTCCAGTGTATGGTCAGTCTGCCCTACACGTCCCCCAAATCTGCATGATTGCAAGGTCTACTCATGTGCACATCCTTTGGTGTTCACACACTGTCATCACTATTGCTATGGGGGTAAGTTTCCATCTGCCACAGTTCCTGAACCTGACTGTGTGCAGATACAGCCATTCTTAGCATCCTTAGGATCCCTGCTGCAGTGCACTGGTGTGTCATGCTGACACCCCCTACCCACCTTCAGCCTTTTTGCAGATGCTTGACAAGTATGGCCTACACATGTGTCAGTTTGCAGTGTCCCATACACTGAACACCACATGTTACAGCCTAGTCCCAGCTAATAATGTGGACCACAGTAATACATTATGCCATAGCGTACATCTGTAATAGTTGCCATTGTAATACTGGCATATACACTGTTGTTGCACTGTATAAGGGTGATGTTTCACACATGTCCCTACTCTAGGCCATGTGTCTCACCATTATGTTAATCCCTGTGGACACATTTCACAATGCCAGGATGTTAGTTATCTTGCAGGTGTCTGACATACCCTTCCAGTACCCCATCATGGTCACCTCTGTGATGCAGTGGATTTAACTGCAACAATATGTGAACATGTACAGCATGCATTATGGGTAGGTGTGTTAGATGTGTGCATGGAATATACCATAGCCATTACATGCTAGCTGTATTGGCAAGCATCAACATAAACCATACTCACCAGCTACAGGCTTCTGCCTTGGTGGTATACCTGAGGGACCTACATAAGAGAGTGTGAGATGGAATGTCAGTGGCCACAGCTTTGGCATTGCTACAAGGGGGGTGCAGCATTACAGTACATCAACAGTACAAGTCCACAATACTACCACTTATGCACATCTGTTTATTACTACTATGCAGCAACAAACTATATAGATATGACATGTCAGATATGCATGATCTACCTGTACAGATGTTGATGCACATGCAACAGTGGTCTACTGATGTGCCCTGTGGCCTTACCTGCATGCTCCTCAGCCGGTTTGGTGTCTGGCAGTTGTTGGCTGTGTGGATGGGCAGGTGCCACAAGGCTGGTGAGGAGCTCTTCAACACGTGTCAGGGGGATGAATGGCATGACCCTCCCCCACCATTGCAAGGTGATCCCCCGGACTGCAGCAGCATGCCAACGGGCATTGCGAAGCAGGTCAGAACAATGATGCCAGACCTGCTCATAACTGCGTTTATGCAGTCCGACATCATTGACCCTGTGGACCAGGTCTTTCCACAGGGTGGTCCACTCCTGTTGCTCATGGGCAGCCCGGCCAAACAGGACAGGGTAGTGCTGGATGAAATAGTTCAGTTCAATGTCATTTTCAGCCACTGAACAAGCAGGTAGGCGTTCATGTGCCATCTTGCCTGAAAGACATATAGATGGAAACAGGTCTGAGCAACTCATACAGCAAGGTTACCATAGTTCTTAATACACATCTCTGTCACCCCCCCTACCATATCAACACACTGTTCACAAAACTCAATAGGTATGGCTACAGCTTACCTACCAGTGGGGCATATATTGTACCACACTTTGTGCTATGTGTTTGTATCCATTTTCCCTGTGTGGACACTATCATTGCTGGCCTGTTACGGACTATTCACCTGCATGCCATTGTCAGGGCCACTATGGTTCCATATATGCATGTGGTATGCTTGCTATGTGATTGCTGCACATCTGACATTCTGTGTTATTGGGGATATCTATGCATGGTGTTGGACATATTCTGGGATTGTGCAGACTATTACTACCCACATATGTTCTATAATAGTGACACAACAACATGTTTAGGGAATATTTGCCAGCAGAACCACCTCTCCAACCTCATCTGGCTATGTTACCAGGCCACATGACATGTGGAACCCACCCTGGGGCCTCCTCATGTACTGGTCCAGCACTACCTTCTGGTGGAACCACCTCAGGGGATGAGCCTGTCACCCGTGGTCAGGTCCAGGGTCTGTTCCATAGTGGGCTCCACAGACACATGTGGGATGTGCTACATCACCTTGAGCAACTGGTACACATTCGCAGGGTCCACATGCTCCTCCTGCTCCAAGCCAGGCACCTTCAGGGCCTTGGACTGTTGTTGTGAGTAGCAATGGGTGGGAGACTTGTTCCCATTGTTTCCATATGGGGGCCCATGGGGCTTCCACATCACAGACCGCACACACCATCCAGGGTGTTTACCCACCACATGTGTTATATACCACCCCTGTAGGCTGTCCTCTATATCTACCAACCCGGACAACCTCCACAGATATACCTGCCATACTTCCCCATATTCCCATTCCCTACTTCACAGACGAGGGCAATGTGGTCCCACCAAGGGGTTCACATGTGACATACCCATCCATGTTGCACACGCAGCTGTATATATCTGCGTGTATTGCTACGTGTGCTGTTCCCTCACACATAGCATGCAGCACTGTGGTGGTAATATAGGGGACATGTATTTACATACATATATGTGTGTGTGTGTGTGTGTGTGTGTGTTTGTATATATGTAGACATGCACATATAGATATATATATTTATATATGTGTAGATGGGTCTAGGACATTTCACCGAAAGCACATTTCACCTAAACTCAAATTAGTGTGCTCTTTCCACTGAAAGCTCAACTCACCTAAAACACAATTCACTAAAACACATTTCACCTAAAGTTGTAGATGGTCTTGTCCCCACTGTAGTGCAACCCTGGAGTTAGTATATATAGTAGTGGGTTGTGGGGACACCGCTCCCACATCGGGGGTGTGGGGGGGCATAGCCCCCCACATATATTAAATATTTTGAACTATATACATGGATACTTGCAGTTTTAATATATTACTCTTTTCCAAACATATCTACTTAAAATATATGGGGAGCTACACCCCCACACACCCCAATGTGGGGGGTGGTGCCCCCACACCCCCTACTATATATACTAACTCCAGGGTCACACTACAGTGGGGACAAGGCCATCTCAAACTTTAGATGAAATGTGTTTTGGTGAATTGAGTTTTAGGTGAATTGTGCTTTCAGTGATTTGTGTTCAGTCATTTGTGTTTAGGTGAAATGTGCTTTCGGTGAAATGTCCTAGACCCATGTAGATATATATTATGTCTACATATGGGTATCTGTATATCTGTGAACATACATGTATATATATACATATATATACACACACACACACACACACACACATATATATATATATATATATATATATAGATTTATACATACATATATATATATATATATATATATATATATATATATACATACATATATATATATATATATATATATATATATATATATATATATATATATATATATATATATATATATACACACACACACACACACACACACACACACACACACACACACATATACATGCCTATGTACGGTATACATTCAGACATCAGGTCCACAATCTCAAAACTCCTTCCTGCACAGCTGCACTCTTCTGCCTTGCTACAACACAGAAAGTTGCCACATATGGACACAGCCTAACATTAGGGGTATATATAGGGCCAGATTGCAGTTAACCCTATTACACACCTATGGCATTTCAGCATGGTACAATACATGTTAACCTGAGTGTCCTGCAAGTGGTGAGCTCTGGAACCTACGTGTCCATCATTATGGCATTACTTCCACCACCAGCTATTGGCCACAGTAATATACATCCCTTCCATTGCACACCACACACTATATTGGCATACATCTTGTCAGTCGGTGCTGATCTACACAGTTGACCGGTATGGCCCACTACCCACAGGGACCGACTCTAATGTCCATAGCAGTTGTTCAGCTGAAGGTCATTACAACAGGAACACCTGATGGCACATGTATATCATTCCACATCATCTACCCCAGTATTATGGACCAAGTACTACAGTCAATTACATGCCTATATTCTTCACATATCTGTTGTGGGGATGAGGTCTGTTGTGGATAGTATCCTTGTAGGAAGCAATTTTTTTCTCACTCCTTAGCCTGCTTCCTTTGTTGTCTTTTTTGGTGTTGTTGTCATTCAGGATCTGTTGTATGTTTTCTGTTTGTTTTCTGTTTCTCTTTCTTTCTCTGCATCTCTTTCTCTTTCTCTCTCTCCAGTAAATGGATTGAGCTGCCTGGAATAGATTGTAGCATGGCTTTTGTGGCTGATGCATATGATCAGGTGATGGCCTCTGCACCAATCAGTGCCCTCCACTTGCTACCAGCATGCAACATGCTGTGTAGTACTTCTAATTACCATTGTCATGGCAACCTACTACTATAAATCCCTACATCATGTGGGCGTGGTCCCTTTACCTTTCCTGTATGGTGGACATCCTTCCTGTGTGTGGGCAGTAGCGTTACAGACAGCAGGTAGCAATACCTCTTACAAGAGGACTTGCACAGTCAGCTTAGCTCAGCTACATATGTGTATGAGGTTCCAGAACTACCAACAGAGTTTGAGTACTGTTGCTGTATGCATTGTATAGCACCAGTGTTACAGGGTTTGTGTGTACATACTAGTTTAACACGGACTGCAGTCTGTCTGCATAGCTCTCAGCTGTGTGCCTAACCACTTGATGGCCAGAGGTGTGCTATGTTTTGCCTGTCCACCACACAGGTCTTGTGTCAGATATATCACTGGCTGTGTATGTGTTGAGTGCTATCAGTACATGGCTACATCCATTTGTGTTTCTGACTTCATATTCCTGACTAAGGGTATGTTGCAGACTATCCTGTAACACCAGCAACTTGCTTAGTGAATGACAACACTATTTCATATATGGGCCTGTGTTCCAGCCTTTTGTCCTCCACCTACATACCAGGCTTTGTCCAAATGACATGCTGTCTGGGGTTGTTATGTAGTGGCCTGTGAATATGTCATGCTGCCATTCCTGCCATCATTCTACTGCTGTTGTGGCCCCCACTCATATTGTGGGGTTGGGTCCATATATGTGTGGGCTTCATCTGCACAATACGTTTGCCCTTATGCAGTCCAAGGCCAGTGTATGTAACAGTGGTATATGGCCCTGTATGTCAGTCTATGGGGGGGGGGGTGCACCATAACTAACCTAGGCTGTTACAACGTGAGGGATATCAGGGGTAAGCTGCCTTAAGGTACCTGTATGTACATTACCATACAATTCACCTTGGGTAAATGCAGGCCTATTGCTTCCTGCCATCCAGACTGTTCTGTTTGTCAGTGTGATTGTGATGGTTTCAGTTATGCCATGTTATGTAACAGATACATCCCATTGCGTCAACTGAGGTCTTAATCCCCTAGGGATTGTGTACAGAGTGTTGATAGAGGCTGCTGGACTATACATCTGCATTACTTACTGTTGATTGGTTGTTATCCTGTGGCCCAGTCTATCTTTACTGTTGTACTACTTGAAGGCCTTGGCCTGGACAGCAACATATGTAATACTTTCCGGAATACTATATTAATTTATCTGTTTGACAGTTGCATTAGTCTGTTTATATGTATTTCAGAGTCTAAACAGCTATATAACATGGCATAAACAACTGTAATAGTACACAAGTAAAGCTTTTTCATGTATGCAAACCTGTGTGAGGTGTTATATCCTTTGACCTCTCTGTAGGTATATGTTGCAGGCAACAATTGTCTTTTGTATGGGTGACTCATACAGTGTCCATTTGGTAAGGTGGCAACTGTAGACATACTGGCTAATCCGTATGGTGTGCACCCTCTACATATGTATCTTGCTAAACTTATCTGTGTGTGTGTGTATGTGTAGTTGCACATATATGTGTAAATATATATATATATATATATATATATATATATATATTTATATATGTATCTGCATGTATGTGTCTGTGTATATGTATCTAAGGAATGTTTATTGCTTCCACATTGTACATTCCCTATGGTAGCCAGACTGTACTGCATGATATGTTATTGATACCAGCCTGACATCATACAGGTGGGATGGATTACTGTTAACATCTTGTGCCCATGTTTTGTCAGGTCCTGGTTATGGGGGATTCCCATTATGTGATCAAAGTTTTGAAACCTCAAACATGACAATATCGAACTTTTCTGTTCGAAGTTTCAAAACTTCGAACACAGAAAAAAATTAAACATGTAACAGTAAACTAACTGTTGCAAGCAGGGGGCAAGCCCCACTGCAACCCCCAAACCCCCTGCTCTTTAAATATGCCAACTCTGAGATCACACTACAGTGCAGTAAAGGGAAATATTCCCATTCCGCACTATACTGCGGTCTTGGAGTTGGTATATTTAAAGGGGGGGGTGGAGGTGCAGTGGGGTTTGCCCCCCCCCTGCTTGCAACAGTTAGTTTACTGTTACATGCTTTATTTATTTATTTATTTATTTATTTATGTGATCAAACTTCTGCAAGTTCGACTATATGGTTTTGACCATATAGGGTTCGAACTTGTTGAAGTTCGATCACGTAATAGGAACCCGGTTATGGGATTTGCAACAGTTGGTATTGTATTGCAGGGCAGACCTGTTTGGCTGTGTGGGGGGGGTATATCAATACGTACAAGATGTATGTTGCTTGGGCCCCCTCACCCCCATTAATTGTGTGTATGGTCATATATGTATTTATGTTCTCTTTTCTATCTATAGATATATATATCTATATATATATATATATATATATATATATATATATATATATATATATATATATATATATATATAGACATATATATCTATAGATGTATGCATATATATATATATATATATATATATATATATATATGTAGATTTATATCTATATATCTATATATATCTATATATATATATATATATATATATATATATATATGTATATACCTATTTAGATATAATCTAAAACACAGAAAAAACACCAGCCAAATAAAAGATAAATAGAAGAACTGCACCAGAATCCAAGAAAGTAGATTTATTTAGTGCTTACATTTCTCGTTGAAAACTTCATCAGAATACAAATACAAAACACTGACCCTACTTATACCTCTCCACTTAATTAACTTAATTAGAAAAATATTGTACCAATAATTAATTAACTAAAAGGTACATACCTCTTAAAAATGCACTCAACATATACAGGACATGAAGCGAACTATAAATATAAAATATGACTTACATATTAAATATACACACACACACACACACACACACACACACACACACACACACACACACACACACACACACACCCACACACACACATACTAAAGTCACACAATATACATTTTAAGAAATCTTGAATTACATAAAACCTTCAGCTTTTAACCTAAGAATAGAGCTTAAGGAGATAGTAGTATTTAGACCTGGGTGCTCAGTGGCATTAGATCTAATTTACCACCCTATTTCTCTTAGTTCTAAAAAATCATTGAGTGGACCCCCTCTGTCCCCCAATGTTACTTGCTCTAAAATCCTAAACTTAAAACTGTGTCCCTCATTTTTATGAACATGTACTGCAAAAGCATTATTCGTGTCTTGTCTATTGATGTCATAAAAATGTTGGTAAATTCTGCTCCTAAGGGCATTGATGGTTTTCCCTATGTAAAAACCTGGGCACTTTGTGCACTGGTGAAGGTAAACTACTGCCTTACTACTACAAGAGAATTTCTTCCTGGGGACATGCATACCATAATTTGGTACTGCTACCTCAGTGCCTTCAATAATAAATTTACATTGTAGGCAGCAGCCACATTTTAACATACCACCCCTATCCATGTTTATTTTATGTGTTTTCTCTAGCATATTTTTAAAAGTGATGTCCTTTTTATATACAATTTTAGCGAATGTCCCCACTAGGTCCATATAATATTTAATAGTATTAAACAACTTCCAGTTATGTTGTATAATTTCTCTAATATCTGGAAATTGCTTGTTATAGCTAAAAGTAGCTGTTTTTTAAAAACAGTGGCTTCAGACCTTGGCACATTGTCATGTATATCACTTCCCTTTCCAAGTGGTGGTACGAAATGACCCCCTTGCCTCTTAGTAACAACCTCTTGTAGTATATTTTCAACAAACACATGTGGATAGCCTCTTTGTATAAGCATCCATTTCAATACATGAATTTGATGTAAAAATCATCCCACTCAGATACTATCCTTGCTAACCGAACACTCTGTCCTTTTACCAAAGATTTGTTCTGATGTAATGGATGAAAACTGTTAAAATGTAGGAGGGTGTTGGAGTAAGTGGGCTTTCTAAAAATAGTTGTTTTAAAGCCCTTTTCATCTCTGTCCTTACTAATAGTAATATCCAGATAGTTTGTTGCCTCATTTCCTATTGTGTGGGTGAAATCCAAAAAAATCAGTGCTGTTCTTGATGAAGGCCAAAAACTTGTTAATTCTTCTTTGTCACCATTCCATAAAATAATGATGTTGTGCAAATAACGACCATAATATTTCCAATGTTTTGCAAAATTGCTGCTAAAGACAAATTCTGTTTCCCAAAATGCTAAAACTATATTAGCAAATAGGAGGGCACAAATGGCCCCCATTGCCACCCCCCTTACATTGTTTAAAGAGCTGTTCTTCAAATACAATGATATTGGTGTCTAAAACCAATTCCATAAGTGTTCTAAGGGTCAAGATACATTCATGACTAATATGTGTCTGTTGACAGAGGAAAAGATAAAACCACTCAATACCTGCATCATGGGGAATTACAGAAAATAAATCCCTAACATCGCTGGTGACGAAAGAGAGGGGAAGTGAGCCACTACAGTTACAATCACAAGGGGAGTGGGAAAACATACTAAATGTTTTAAACACAGTGGGTGAATGTAATTTGGGACATTGTGTCAACATTGAGCCTTCATTTACATTACTAAACAACTCTTGTAGTGATTTTAACATTACAACTACAGTGACTATGTTTTTGACAACAGGATTGCAAATGTTTTTGATAAAGGCCTGTCGTTTGTTCCCAGTAAAGATGCCATGCTGGATGATGTTCTAATAAATCTAAAGCTATATACCAGGAAGTTAAACATTCTATTTTATTTTAAAGGAATGACATCTAGCTTTACAGAACATGACCCCTGTAGAAAGACTAGCCTTTTTAATCACCCTTTACACCCCATTGTGCAGACATTTGAAAAAATGTGTGAACATGACATACGCAAAATTTTTGGGAAAAAAGGTCTGTCTTTAAGGGAAGTTAACAACATGGATAGGGATGAAATTAAATTGGTACATGGTATTTGTGACAATAAGGAAACAAGAGTCATGAAGCCGGACAACAGGGGTGGGTTAGCTATTATGAACACTAATTCATATATTGACAAAATGTTTGGTATACTATACACAGACACCTACTGTGAGATTACTCTGAATGAAAAGAATATTTTGTACAGAAAAGTTGATATTATGTTAGATGAACTTACACTGAACAGACAAATTAATCTTGATGAGCATCAGTTTATTGAAGTAAAATGTCCAAGAATTCCCACTATCTTTGGTATACCAAAGATACATAAGGACTTAGATGCCTTCCCCCCTTAGACCAATAGTTGACGCAAAAGCATCCAAGACCTATTTTATTGCCAAGTTTATAGACACACAACTGAAATCTATACTCAAAGAATATTCATGGATTGTTAAAGACTCTTGGGATTTCCTTTGTAAAATTAATAGGCATATGTATGAGGATGGACTTATTTTCGTCACCAGCGATGTTAGGGATTTATTTTCTGTAATTCCCCATGATGCAGGTATTGAGTGGTTTTATCTTTTCCTCTGTCAACAGATACATATTAGTCATGAATGTATCTTGATCCTTAGAACACTTATGGAATTGGTTTTAGACACCAGTATCATTGTATTTGAGGTACAGCTCTTTAAACAATGTAAGGGGGGTGGCAATGGGGGCCATTTGTGCCCCCATATTTGCTAAACTAGTTTTAGCACTTTGGGAAACAGAATTTGTCTTTAGCAGCAATTTTGCAAAACATTGGAAATATTATGGTCATTATTTGGACAACATAATTATTTATGGAATGGTGACAAAGAAGAATTAAAAAGGTTTTTGGCCTTCATCAAGGACAGCACTGATTTCTTTTGATTTCACCCACACAATAGGACATGAGGCAATAAACTGGATATTACTATTAGTAAGGACAGAGATGAAAAGGGCTTTAATAGAACTATTTTTAGAAAGCCTACTTACTCCAACACCCTCCTACATTTTAACAGTTTTCATCCATTACATCAGAAAAAATCTTTGGTAAAAGGACAGGGTGTTTGGTTAGCAAGGATGGTATCTGAGTGGGATGATTTTTTGCATCAAATTCATGTATTGAAAGGGATGCTTATACAAAGAGGCTATCCACATGTCTTTGTTGAAAATATACTACAAGAGGTTGTTACTAAGAGGCAAAGGGGTCATTTTGTACCACTACTTGGAAAGGGAAGTGATATAAATGACAATGCACCAAGGTCTGAAGCCACTGTTTTTAGAAAATCAGCTATTTTTGGCTATAACAAGCAATTTCCAGATATTAGTGAAATTATACAACATAACTGGAACTTGTTTACTACCAGTAAAGATTATTTGGACCTAGTGGGGACATTCCCTAAAATTGTATATAAAAAGGACATCACTTTTAAAAATATGCTAGAGAGAACACATAAAATAAACATGGATAGTGGTGGTATGTTAAAATGTGGCTTCTGTCTACAATGTAAATTTATTATTGAAGGCGCTGAGGTAGCAGTACCAAATTATGGTAAGCATGTCCTCAGGAAGAAATTCTCCTGTAGTAGTAAGGCAGTAGTTTACCTTGCCGAGTGCACAAAGTGCCCAAGTTTTTACTTAGGGAAAGCCATCAATGCCCTTAGGGGCAGAATTTACCAATATTTTTATGGCATCAATAGACAAGACCCATAGAATGCTTTGGCAGTACATGATCATAAAAATGAGGGACACAGTTTTAAGTTTATGATTTTAGAGCAAGTAACATTGGGGGGATAGAGGGGGTCCACTGAATGTTTTTTTAGAACTAAGAGAACTAAGGTGGAAAATTAGATCTAATGCCACTGAGCACCCAGGTCTAAATAGTACTATCTGCTAAAGCTCTATTCTTAGGTTAAAAGCTGAAGGTTTTATGTAATTCAAGATTTCTTAAAATGTATATTGTGTGATTTTAGTATGTGTGTGTGTATATATTTAATATGTAAGTTATATTTTATATTTATAGTTCACTTCATGTCCTGTATATGTTGAGTGCATTTTTAAGAGGTATGTACCTTTTAGTTAATTAATTATTGGTACAAGATTTTTCTAATTAAGTTAATTAAGTGGAGAGGTATAAGTGTGTCAGTGTTTTTCATGTATTTGTATTCTGAAGAAGTTTTCAACGAAAAACGAAAGCGCTAAATAAATCTGCTTTCTTTGATTCTGGTGCAGCTCTTTTATTTATCTTCTATTTGGATATAAATATATGTATACACTCAACATACATCTACATGTATAAATACATTTCCTGTACTGTTGAATGACTGTGCTGGATGATATGCTTGTGAAAACATCAGGGTTATGTATATCTGACATGGCTTAGTGGTAAATCACTTTTGCTATCGTGTGCAGAGTACTGCGTTTGAGTCTTGCAGAGGCTGTTTATTTTGTTGATGGGTAGAACAAGGGCCATTGGATACAGAGTGATTAAGGCACTTTCAAGCACTTGTAAGCAGGTTGGCATGGGTTTGTGTGGAGGCAAGCACTGCTAACTTCCGCTTACAGTTTCTTATACTGATTTAGCTTCTCAATTGCTTAACCTGTGTAGGCATTGCTTACCTCTGTGCAAACAGGCTTAAACTCGCTTACTGCTTCTTAAAAGTGCTTACTCCTGCTTACCCCCTTGCTAATGTATTTAAAAGTAAAGAAAAAAAAGTTGATAAGAAAGTGATGAAAAAGGGGCACAAAGAGGGAAAAACAGTAGGGAAAATAGCTTGGGATGTGCAGGAAGGTTTAGGGAAGGTCCATAGCTGTCCATTTCTTCTACAGCAACAGCTGACAACTATACATATACACTGAATTTGGGGATAGATTTGGACATTCAAGCCCCTGAGGGAGGGGTGAGGACAACAGTATTATGTTGTGAAGCCAATTAGACCAGATTACGTGTCCAGTGGACACGTGTGCAAAATGGATAGGTATGTATGGAGCGAGATTTTTTTTTGGGAAAAGATTGCCCTATTTTTTTCAGGTGAGAGTGGGATGTTGGTGAGGGATAGTAGGTATATTTGGGGAGGTAGGTTGGGTAAGTTAACAGACAAGACAAGAAGCATATAGAGGTGGTATATGACACATGTGGGGGGAAAACACCTGGATGGGGAGTGGTGTTGGGAAATCAGAATCCCGTGAGCTCCCTAGTGGAAACAGTGGGACTGAGGTCCCCACCCATGGGCAGTCACCACTGCACCTTCACAGCCCTGAAGGTGGCTGTGCTGGGGACTGAGTTGGAGAGCCAGACCAACCCTCTAGTCATGACACGTAGCCCTTGAGCTGGTGTAGCAGATCTCAAAACTCCCAGTTCAGCTCGCTACGCACCACGACCCGGACCTGGCGACAGGTAACAGGTTCCTGTCACCTGGTCCGCACCCGCTTCCGGGGGGGTGAGCCCCATCCCCTGAGCCAGTTCCACCCAAAGATGGTGCAGGACCAATGGACGAGGAGATACCGGGTTGGGCCCCAGACATGCTGGTGCCCTGGTCCATGGCCAGCTGAGGTGGGACAGGTGGGTCCGCTGGGACCCGCATTCCCATACGTGCTATGGTGTTTATGTTTTATCAGCATATGTGGGTTAGTAATAGTCAACACATTCCAGGAATAGGTATAACAGCATGCATAGATATTCCCATTACCCCGACACCAGATATGGAACAGTTGCATAGCAAACAGAACACATGCATATATGGTACCACAGTGGTAATTACAGCAGTATGCAGGTACATTGATGACACCATGCCACCAATGTGGGAGTATTTCAACATAGCACATGCATAGAAACAGGTTTAAATAATTATCCAACAATAGGACATATGTCACAACATTACATTTAATTCCGCACATACCAATTGAGTTGGGTATTTCATTTATTGTTGCAGATATGGTGGGGGGAGAGAAAGATGTCAATTAACAACTAATATATTCCTGTAGTGTGCATTACTTTCCTAGTCAGTGCTATCAGTACCTTACAAGTATTATTACACTACCCTATTGCCTTGCTTTGGACAGTGATATGGCTGTCGACAACTATATACATGAACTGGTTTTACATGCAGTATACACCTCTTACCTGGTATACCTGTGGAGGAATTGTTTGTTAACACTAACTAACTGTTTCTACACATACTCCCAGATTCCAGGTTGATGTTATGCACATACCTGACCATCTCTTTTTGCACAGACTCTGGGCATGTCTTGACCACATGCAGGTGAACTGGGACACATTTCGACTATTGCCCTCTTAAACCTTTAGTGAATTACAACACTTTTATACAGGATTTCTTAGACGGTTATATTATGTAGCACAGCGTGGGTGACAGTGATCAGTGATACCTTATTATTCAGAGCAACTGCAACAATAACAATGCCATACACTACCAAAGTAAACAGTACCAGTACAGGGTATCAATCTTTTATTTCTATGCACAGTGTTTGCATCTGACAGACCTGTGGGAGCAATGTTTGTTAACACTCCCCTTTGTTGCCAAACAAATTACCAGATTCCACATTAGTGTTATGCACATACATCTCACTCTGTTACTGTACACACTCTGATCACAGCTTGACAACATGGGGGTGTAGATGGGACATACTTGGCTTATTACTCTCATAACATTTTGTGGAGTTGCTAGAGTGACAGGTTTGTTCTTATAGATGTGTGACAATCAGTTGTATTTCTTGTTTGCTGCCTAAACATCTGGGATCATCCCACTGATTTCCCAGGGGGACAGGGTAACAGGCAGCAGATATGGGCCGATTTAAAGAACATTCTGAACATATCTGTACAGTTGTGGGATATGATTCTGTATGTAGCCTACTACCACTCTTAGGATTTGGACTATGGCTGCGTGTGCTAAAACTACAACAGTTCACGTCTCAGTTGAGAGTGCTATTTGGATTTTGTTGTCTGCTTTTTCACTGTTTTCTGTCTATGTCTCTCTCAGTTGTACTATATGACCTCTTGGGATTACACCAGTCATATGCAGACATTCCTACACATTTTATTTATGTTGCACTGTGTGGGTAACAGTGCTTAATACAACAGTACTATGAAGTGATTGCAAATCTACATTACCATATGATACCAGAGTAAACACATGCAGTCCAGCAGTTTACTTTATTGTATGGCTATTATGCTTTTATTTACATACAACCTATATGAGACTCTTCCTGCCATATTCTCTGGTGTATGCAGTACATACCTTAAACAATTCAGACTTCTCTGAAGTACAGGTCAACACTAAGGGACTCTGGCTAACAAAGTTCGCAGATGACTGCAAATTGGTAGCCATTATTGAATCCCCAAATGATGTGGATACTCTACAAAAGGGCCTTACAGAAACAGATGCTTGGTGCCAGAACCATAGTCTCAAGCTCAATGCCAAGAAATGTATAGTTATCCTCTTTGGGAAAAAACATGTATCCGTGAATTACCACATAGGTAGCAGTACACTAAACACTTTAAGTGTGATAAGAGACTTAGGGACACAGGTGGACAGTGGTCTCACCTTCAATAACCACATCATCACAACAGTCAGGAAATCCTTCTATGTGGCACACCTCATCACTAAGGGCTTTTCATCCAGAAAAAAGGAGGTCATTGTCCCACTGTACTCATCCCTTATTAGACCCATTATAGAATACAACACCCCATTTGGTATGTACCTCTCAAGACATCTGCAACAACTGGAAAGGCCGCAGAAATACCTCACTAAAAGAATCACAGGCCTAAAGCAGATGCCCTACTCTGACCACCTTAAAAAACTCCAGCTATACTCTGTCGCATATTGTCTACTCAGAGGCGATCTCTGCTTAGCATACAAGGCCATGTCAAACCCAGAGCTGTTGGACATGCTACACTTAAAGAAATCCCAATCCCTCAGAGCCACATGTTCCAGGGATCTAAACCTTGTCATCACAGTAAGCAAAACATGCTGGAGGGATAGGTTCCTGACCCAGAGACTCCCCAGACACTGGAATAGATTGCCCATACATGTCAAGCAGAGTGCCTCTTTGGCCCTCTTCAAAAGCAACCTTGACGATTGGATGGGAGAAAGGAAATTCACCCCGGTGATCACGTCAGTCGCCCTGCTAGACAGGGTCCAGGGAAGTAAATAGTGTGGGAAGAAATAGCCAGGGAATTGTTATGGCTAGGCTTGTATAGACCCTAGAGCTGATAGCCTAGTACCAACCTATGAACCTATGAACCTATGAACCAATACAGGTTTTATACAGGCAATTAACTTACTACTATTTTTAGATTTATTTCCTATGACAGTACATGCAAGAGTATTACTAACCTGCCTCACATCACAACTGCTCCAAGTGACATCCATGGGCCTCCTGGTTCATAGCCTGCTCATTTGCCACTGTGAAGGACATAAGATAAATATTTAGCCATACATATCCATAATATACATGAGCTGGCAATTATTAAACAGGTAGTGGGCTGATACTTACACACGGCTGGGACCTCCCCCATCCTCCTAGCCTCTTGGATCCACTGATCCAAGAGATCCACCTTTCACCACTTCAGGTTGGCATAGTGATGCCTGATCTGCTCACCAGTTTGGGGTATGCCAGTGGCACTGGTGAGGTCATGGACAAGATGATCCAAGGCTTCCATTTTATAGTGGGAACCCTGGTACTGGTCCTGCAGCAGTCTTTGGTCATGGTCTTTCACAAGGAGTCCTGCCATGACTCTGGACTCCTGGATGTCCCAGTGCTGCACCCAAAAGTGCACACCCTCTCCCATTCCAGACATATTGCCTACAAGGGGAAGATATAACCAGATATGACATGTATTCCTGCCTGTTGGGTTTAAATAGGGCCTTTTCTTGCACTTTGCCATGATTGGAAGGTTTTGAAAAGACTAAGCTATGGGCCAACCTGCTTACCTAAGGTTGGCATTACTAAAAGGGGTATACCAATGGGCAGACTGAACTAGCTGGCCTATACATTGCTTACACATACTAAGCTGTGCTGTGCAATGCTTAGCGTTGCTTAATATTTAAGTTGCATTATATTTGCTTTTTGTCATTGATTTATTATTCATTGCATGTTATATATGTGTTTGGTATCCATGATTCATGTGTACGTACACTATGTGGGGTCCTTGTGTTTATTAGGGGATCTCAACACTTTATTACAATGGCACCTCACATTTGGGCTTAATGCAGTACTCCAGTTGACATATTTATGTTATGTAGTAGGTTATACAACATAAAGCTGCATATAGATTCCTTTCGCATGTTCAGTTTGAATTCCCTATAGTGAAGATCTGTTTGGTGATCCCTCTATCCTATTTAATGGTCTGATGGCTTAGTGGTTAACTACTGTGACTATGGTGTACAGGGTCCTGAGTTCAAGACCTGCAAAGGCTGTGCATTTTGTTTCTGGCCAGAACAGCAGCTGATGCATACAGAGTGCTTAAGGCAATTTTAAGCAATTGTAAGCGGGTTTGCACGAAGGTAAGCAATGCTAACCTCTGGTTAAATATGCTTACAGAGAGTTAGCTTCAATATTGCTTAATCTGTGTGTACATTGCTTACTCCTGCACAAACAGGCTTAAACCCACTTACTACTGCTTAAATATGCTTACTCTCACTTACTACTGCTTAATAGTGCTTACACTTGCTTACTAGTGCTTATTCATGCTTACCACCGCACTAATTTAGAAAGTAATGTGTACTGGTTCTTGGGAAGGTGGTGGATTAGGAAACTTTATGCAGTTATTATTCGTTACACATTTTACCTTCCATTTGTATCTCTGTTTCCTGTGTACTGTATGGGGCAGTTGTGATTATCTGTGGACTTTGCAACATTATGACAATGACACCTCACATCTGCATTTCATGCAGTACTCCAATTCACAAATACATGTTATTTAGTCAGTTATGCAACTAAAAATATTGGTCATAAAGTGATTTGACATGGAAAATTGAATGTACTGGAGTGGGACTCGAACCAGGAATGATTGCTCGTAAGGCGAATGTGCTGCCCACTACACTATTGCTGTACTGCTTCATTTGCATATATCTTGCTTTTTATCCTCTTGTGCCATTTAAGCTGCATTAACTGTAGCTAAGCAATGAGCAAACCCATGCACCTACGGTTAAATTGAATCTGTTTCATAAAAAAAAAAAAAAAATCTTTATATTTGCTGTTTTAACTATTGCTCTTGTAAACGTGGGAGAATGTTGCTGGGGGTATGCGAACACCTATGAGCAGTCTCGCTCATTCTTTTATTAATACTCTGCTGTTCTTCATTGCAGGGGCATGTATATTCTGAGAGATCTGCTCTCAGATATGCCCCCTGCACTTGTACACGTTCTGTGTAAGTTTAGGAGCTCAGTCAGCATGCCTTCATTAATATGCATGGCGCGCTGCCGTCCTGCTCCTAAATGGCCACGTCTGTGCAGGACTAAGCTAGTCCTGCATGGAAGGATAGTGAATCCGGGGGAATATAAAATAAATTTGTGAAATAATGTACTAAATCAGCATTTGTAGAAACCAGCACTCATTTTTCTAGCATTCTGACCAGACTTCTAAAAATGTAGACATTGAACATAGGAAAAATGTCATTAAAGTGTAGGAATATCGAACCAGAAATTTAAACAACTGATCAGGATACAATTTGAGTAACAAATAGCATATAACTCTTCTTGCTTACAGCAGGAATGTGGGATATTACACAGAAACATGTTTAAAAACAGAGAGTGACAAAAATGATGGACAAATATAAGCATACTATCAAAGGCATGATATTTGTTATACCATATTAGCACATTTCATTTTTTTAATATTCTTCTGTAGTGGGAAAGAGGAAAAAATATGCATGAGTTACAGCTGTATTCCATTTTGTTAATCTCTGTCACTCCAGGCTTTCATTTTATCACCACTCTCACCAGGCACCCAGATGCTGTCCCTCAAAGCCTTGATTTTTTTCAGTACTCCAGTTAAACATCAAGTGCATGGCAGTATTATTATTATTCTTATTAGAAATCATCTTCAGAATCAGTAGATATGTGCATGGCAAAGAACACTGGCTAATACCAATTGAAGTGAGTGACCACTGCTGTGATATTCTGATGACAGCCATCCATAAACATTTGCATGCTCAGTGCAGAAATCATTGTAGGTGAAGATGAAACACTTTTGAAGTCGCTGCATTTATTATTATTATTATATTTTTTTAAGCACAGTGAGGAAATAAATGTCTAAAATTATCTGGTAATTATACTGTCTGTGGGTAAAATGTGTGACTGACCCAGGAGTTAAACATAATTAATCTCCCAGATGTCTCATTGTTTTCACACCCTTGATTGAATTGGATTATATGACTTCAGGCATGGCACCACACATTTAATAATAAATAACCTGCAGGAATAAAACTTCACTTGACACTGTCTACATTACACGAAGACAACTTTGAAAATTAGCCTTGAAGTTATTTGTGAATTTGTCATCTCCTTTGCGATTCCTCAGAATCAGCAATGGTGCTTTAACCCTGAAAAATTCTTGTTTAAAATTAGATCCACAAATACTATAGTTTCCTTGGCTGCAGCACTTATGGTTTTAGATGGTGCTTACTTCCTCACTATCATAAAAGTGAAACTGTCTTTTCCTCCATTTCTAGGTCAACAGTGCTAACAAAATGAAGTGCTGCATCCCTTCATGTCTTCCACATCATGGGTGCATCAAAGAATAAGCACAGGTTAACACTTAGATAAACTATAATACTGTCTACTGAAATACACATGGCTACTATGAAAAGTGAGTAAAACAAAGAAAAGAAAGGCTGCTTCGCTTCCTTATGACCATGACAGAAATATAATGTGCAAATCCCAATTATCTGCCAAGATATAGCTACTAAAGGGACATACAAACTAGTGGGAAAACATACCCACAAGCACAGTATGTCAATCTTCAACTGCCATATTTGAATGCAAGTGAAAAATGTACAATATCACCCTGAGGAACATTAAGTCAAATGCTCTCTAAACAAAACTGGTTCCCTTCACTTAATCCAGCCAACTTCCTCTCAGGACTCCAAAACCATACATCAACAAATCAAGCAAAAACACACACACACACAAAAAAAAAAATGAAGAAGGAAGCAAACCACATCTTCATGATCTCTCCACCTAAGCAACACCTATGCAACTCTTATGCTCGGAAATGAGATAGCATGCAGCCATTATCAATCTCACAATAATCTCCCCCACATTTCACTAATCATGTTCAAGATTCGACACGGAAGGCTCCTTCATTCTCCCAAAACTGAACATACAATGGAAAGTTGCAACACTAGATCCAAATCCAGTCGACAAAAGCAATCAAAGAGCAGAGTTAATTTACAATGCCAACCATAGGTTCATAGATTAGTACTAGGCTAACTGCCCTTGTGAATCATTTTAAGCCTAGCCAATTATCCCTTGTGAGACTCAAACCCTGCACCTTGTGTTTGTAAGGCAAACACCTTAACCATTACGCCAACCTCCAAAATCATGACTCTATCTCAATAAGAATATGCAAAGGAGATAACATTACAGACACCCAAACCACCCAAAGCCACACAAGTCACACAGATCATGAAAACAATGAAACCAAAGCATAGTCATTTTCTTTTTCCCTTTCATGGTACCCTTTATCACATATCTGACTAGCAAAAATTCATCCAGACTTTAACAGCTTCATACAAAAACTATCACAAACCTTAAAAAGTAAACTTATTAATATCTTGCAAAGAGTTTCTTCATAACTGTGATATAAAGCACATGTTCAGCATATAACTACCTTTTTTATAATAAAAAAGTAAAGGGAACATATAACAAATAAATGTTCTGTAAATATTATATGACGGAAAGATAAGAAGGGAGAACAAATAGTACCTGATGTTTTTCTGAGAAAGAATTATAAAGTAAATAAAATTATTTTTACTAGTGATATAAAATATAACATACTGACTAGTCCATGCTATTTTTGATAGTTACATCTTTAGAAAACTCTTTCTTTTTGTTAACATCCAGGTATCCTTTTCTGGAGATCTTTTAGAAGTAGATGATAACTAGTCCATGTCCTCCTGGAAGAGAAATGAAGTTGTTTTTAATAAAAGAAAGTGCCTCTTCAGCAGTGGAGAAAATCTTTGTGTCAGAAGACAGCTGAAGCTGTATTTTAGCAGGAAGGACCATCTGAGCTTTGATGTTGGTTTGTTTAAGAAGTTTAATTAATGGCCAAGTTTTCCTTCTAAGTTCCATAGTTTTGGAAGAATAATCATTGTCAAATCTAATAGCTGACTGGTCAAATTTTATTGGAGCTATAGACCAAGTAGACTTAATTACCAGTTCTTTGGATAAAAACTTGACTATAATAGATCTAGGCTTAGTAGAAGTAGATGTTTTCCCAGTCAATCTATGTGTTCTTTTTATTCCATATCAGAAGCTTTCTTGTAAATTAAGTATCTCAGGAATCCAAGTTGTTAGGAAAGAGACCATATCATCACCTTCTGACTTCTCAGGCAGATGAAATATTCTTATATTGTTCCTTCTCACTTGGTTTTCCAGATCATCCAGCTTCCCCATCAGCCAGGAGTTGTGAATTCAAAGGTTCATAGGTTCATAGGTGTTTACTAGGCTAAATACCACAAGGGCCTTTTTAAGCCTAGCAATGCATTCCAAGTCTCTGACAAGTTCTGATATCCTTAGTAAGTGTAAGCATGGGCCTGGGAGATGAGCCATTTACAGGTTACCTGTATCCATTAGAGACATAGGTGCCAAACCAGGGCAACATTTCTGGTTTCCCATCCAATTGTCCAAGTTGCACTTGAATTGGGTTAGGGAGGAACTCTGCTTAACATGGATGGGGAGCCTGTTCCATAGATGGGGTAGTCTCTGGGATATATACCTATCTCTCCAGCATGTCCTATTTATATGACAGGCAAGGTTTAAGTCTTTAGAATGGGTAATTCTGGTGCTGTTTGTTTTGTGGATATGCAGGAGGTCTATCAGACTGGACTCTGATAATGCCCTGTATGCCAGGTGCAAATCTCCCCTCAAAAGCCTGTAGGAGACAGAATACAGGGATAGGGCCTTGAGATGGTCTGCATAGGACATATTACTTACGCCCTGTATTCTTTTAGTGAGGAACCTTTGTGGACGTTCCAATTGTTGGATATGCCTAGTTAGGCAAAGGGGTATTGTACTTAATTATAGGTCTGATGAATGCCAAATGCAGTGGAACAATGACTTTTTTGGACTTAGATGCCATACCTTTGTTTATAAGTTGCACAACGGAATGATTTCCTCATTGGTGTAGACATGTGATGATCAAAGGCTAGATTACTATCTATGTGTGTCCCTAGGTCCCTGACTACTGGGTCACCTCTAAGGGGTGTGTCGTCAGTATGATAGTTACCAGAGAATAGATGACTTCCCAAAGGATACTATTGTGCGTTTCTTGGCATTAAGTTTTAGTCCATGACTCTTACACCAGTTGTTTGTCTGTATCAGCCCCTCCTGGAGAACATTTTTGTCAGTGTAAGATTTACTGACAGCTCCTAATTTGCAAGCATCTACAAATTTAGTCAGCCAGAGACCACTGACATTGACCTTGACTTCTGAGAAGTAAATACCAAAAAGAGCAGTTCAAGGATTGATCCCTGAGGGGCTCTACTTGTGACTGGCCTCTTTGTAGAGGTGGACTCCCCAGTTCTAACTTCTTGGGTCCTGTCTTTGAGCCGGTTGGCTACCCACTGGGTGACATATGGGTTTGTACCTAACCTCTTGAGTTTGTCAACAATGCCCAAGTGGGGTATTGTGTCAAATGCCTTGGCCAGGTTGAAGTAGGCAGTGTGAACTATTTTTCCCTCATCCATTGCTTTGGTGACCTTCTCAAAGAAGTCCACCAGGCTGAGTAGGCATGATCTGCCCTTGACAAAACCAAACTGGGTTGGGTCCAGTGTCTGGAGTTTTACTATATCTCTATTGATCATCTCCATGATAATACTTTCCATGGCTTTACATATAAGACTAGTGAGACTTATGGGTCTGCAGTTTCCAGGGTCTGTAGATGGCCCACCTCGATGCAGAGGGATAACTATTGCCTTTCTCCATTCATGAGGCACAAAGCCTGCTTGGAGGCGACAGTTAAATAGCAATTCCAGAGGCCTTGATAGGTCATGTTTCATGCTATTTTGAAGTCATCCTGGGATATTGCCTGGGACCATTGATGCAGTGCTCTTGGTCTTAGAGAGAGCATTAAGGACCTGTTCCCTAGTAATAGTAGGGAGAGTTATATTTGATGATATTTCCTGAGGGAAGGTTAAGGGGGAGAAAGGGGTAAAGTTGGAACTAAGTTTATCAGCCAGAAGGATTGCTATATCTTCCAGCTCAGTATAGGTAGCTCCATTTACAGTGAGCTCTGCACACAGTTGTGTATTACCTTTGAGGTTGTGGACATAGCTAAAGAATGCCTTGTGGTTGTCCTTGGCCTGGGAGGCCAAACATACTTAAAAGTTGGCTTTGGTAGACTTTATTTATCCTCTGAGTTGTTTGTTTAGTTTGATGAGTGTGCTTTTATGCTGCTGCACCTTCTAATTTTTGCCACTATTTTCTTCCTCCTCTTATACAGCCAATTGATTTTGTGATTCCACGAAGGTGGCTTGTTTTTTAAGTTAGTTCTGTACTTCTTCCTGGAGGGTACAGCTGCCTCTATGTAGCTAGTATCATGCTTTTACAGTGTTTCTGTTAACAGTTTTGCATAGGCAGAAGTGTTCTCAGGGGTTATAGGGGCTTGACATTTTGCCAGGTTCTCACTTAGTAGCAGGGGGTTAGCCTTAGAATATTTCCTGAATATTCCAGGTTTAGCTGGGGATCCAGGTTTTATTTTTACTTCAAATGAGACCATTTTGTGGTCTGACCTTACCAGAGAAGGCAATACAGTAGGGGGTGTGCAGCAGTCTTCCATATTAGTGATGACCAGATCCAGTATAGTTGCACCCCTAGATAGTGTATTGACTATCTGGTCCAGGGAGTTTGTGTTTACAAAATCCAGGAATCTCTGTGCATGTACTTTTGGTGTCATATAGGTTTCCCAGTTAATAGTGGGGTAATTAAAGTCAGCCATGAATATGGTATTGGGTTGGATTGTTAGTATTTCTAATAAGTTTAAATACATGGTATGGGTTTCCTGGGTCATAGAGGGGGGCCTATAGCTTGCAAGGAAGTGGTATTGGATTTTACCTATGGTAATTTGAACATGGAGCAGCTCAAGCACATTGTCCTGTTTGACCAGCCTTGAAGTATATTTATTTTTTTATGTAAATAGAGATACCCCCCACCTTTAGTCCCTACCTGTGAAGTAGTTGGCCTAAATGTGTGGAAGGCATTATAAACTTTCACTGTTGGTGTGCTCTCCACAGCTTTAAACCATGTCTCAGTGAGTGCACAGACATCAGCATTCTCTAGGGTAAAGAGAGCTTCTAGGGAGTGGAGTTTTTTTGTTTCAACTCCTAGCATTGAGCAGTAATACCTTTAGATTTTCTTGGCTTTGATTTGCTATGTCAGGAGTACTTTCAGTTTGACATTGCCTAAAAAGGCATTATGGGGAAGACAATGTTTTAGCTAATATTTGGAAGCCTAGAGGGGAGAGGTGCAGACCATCCCTGGCAAAACAGTGTGGTGTGTTCACCATCTCCTTCCATGTTGACAAATACTGCACCCCCTTAGAATGACACCAGAAACTAAGCCAATTATTAAAGTCAATCATCTTTTCTTTGTATTATGGCATCATCCTTGGAGAAGGTAAAATGCTGCTCAATGTTAGGCTCATACCAACCTGAGACACATATTCCAAGAGCTCCATGATGTCTCTCTTCATATAGTCTAGAGAGGTACATCTCATGTCATTTACTCCCACATGGACTATGACTGAGTTATACTGGTAACTGTGGTCCAATGACCTGAGTGCATGTGTAATGTGATGGATCCTAGCCCCTGATAAGCAACTGACCATAACTTTCTTCTTACTCAGCCTGATGAGAGGGACATCAGTGTGTCCTGTGATGGAGTCTCCAATGAGTAGAATGTTGGATTGTGTGGTGACTTGCCTTATGGGCTTAGAGGTAGAGGCACCATGAGATGTAGCTCTATGTGTTGATGTGGGTGTTGTTTTGAAAGAGTGCATTTGGGGATGGTGAAGGTATTTGTTATGTTCATAGGTTCATAGGTTCATAGGTAGGTACTAGGCTATCTGCCCGAAGGCATTTATAAGCCTAGCCAGAATGTGTTGGCTTTTGCCACCCCCTTATATTAGTTCCCTATGCCTCTGTCCAGCAGAGCCATTGAAGTGATCTAGGGGTAAACTTTCTGTTTCCCATCCGCTCGTTAAGGTTTCTCTTGAAGTGTGTTAGTGAGGAGCGCTGCCTAATGTAGATTGGAATCTTGTTCCAAAGCATAGGAAGTCTCTGGGACAGGAATCTATCCCTCCATCACATCCTATTTATTGTTGTTGTGAGGTTTAGATCCCTAGAGCATGTGGCTCAAGGGGATATGGTTTTCTTTAGGTGGAGCATGTCCATCAATTCTGGGTTGGACATGGCCTTGTATGTCAGGGATAGATCACCTCTAAGTAGGTGGTATGCAACCGAGTACAGCTGGAGTTTCTTCAGTCAAATTGCATAGGGTATCTGTTTGAGGCCAGTGATCCTCTTGGTGAGGTACTTCTGTGGTCTTTCCAGATGTTGCAGGTGTCTTGTAAGGTACATCCCAAATGGGGCATTGTACTCTATGATGGGTCTGATGAGTGATGAGTAGAGAGGCACAATGACCTCTTTTGATCTGGATGCAAACCTTTTTGTGATTAGGTGGGCCACATAGAAGGATTTTCTAATCACTTTGGCAATGTGATTATCAAAGGAGAGATTGCTATCTACATGGGTCCCCAGCTCCCTTATTGTGTCTTCCGTATTTAGGGGACTACCACCTATGTGGTAGTTTGTGGGTACTTTGTTTTTTCCAAAGGGGATGACTATGCACTTTTTAGCATTTAGCTTGAGGCCATGGTTTTGACACCAGGTATCTGTCTCAGAGAGACCCTTTTGGAGGATGTCTGTGTCAGCCGGAGAGTCAATTACAGCCCCCAGTTTGCAGTCAACTGTGAACTTGGTCAGCTATAGTCCCCCTGTGTTTGCCTGTACCTCTGAGAAGTATATGCCAAACAGAAGGGGTCCTAGGACTGAGCCCTGGGGAATGCCACTTGTAACCAGTTTAGAGTCAGACCTAGCTCACACAACTCCTACCATGTGGGTTCTGTCTGTGAGGCAGTTGGCATCCCATTTCATGAAACAGGGGTTTATGTTCAGACTGGTGAGCTTGTCTATAATACCAGAATGGGGAATGGTGTCGAAGGATGTGTGGACCACTTTTCCCTTGTCAATAGCCTTGGTAACTGTCTCAAAGAAGTCCACCAGATTTAGGAGGCATGATCTGCCCTTAACAAAGCCGAACTGGGTAGGGTCCAGTGTTTGGAGGTTTCCAATGTCTCTGTTAATGAGATCCATGATGATGCACTCCATAGCCTTACAGACCAAGCTAGTCAGGCTTATAAGGCGATAGTTCCCAGAGTCTACTGTGGCTCCTCCTTTGTGGAGCAGAATAACTGTTGCTGTGCACCACTCTATGGGCATGTAGCCTGTGGAGAGGCTGAGTTTGAACTTGTGTAGGACGTAGCCTGGGACACCATCCGGTCCCATTGATGCTGTATTTTTGGATTTGGAGAGGGCTGTTTTAACCTGAGTGTCTGTGATTTCAAGGACACTGCATTCTTCTGGTATGGTTATGGGCCCTTTTGGGGGTGAGAGGAGGGTGAAGTTTGCACTGAACCTGTCTGCCAGGATGTTGGCGATATCAGTCGGTTTAGTGTATTTTGTACCATTCTGCACTAACTCAGAGCAGATCTGAGAATTGCCACTTAGATTCTTGACATAGCTAAAGAATGCCTTGTGGTTATCTTTGGAGTCCTTGACAATTTTTCTTTCGAAGCTAGCTTTGGATGATTTTATGAGGGATCGTAGTTTCTTGCTGATATTGATCAGGGATGTCTTCCCTTCTTGCGATTTTACTCTTTTCTGTACTAATTTCCTCCTTCTGTTGTATAGCTTGTTTATGGCAGGAGTCCACCAGACTGATTTCCTTTTCTTGGAGGAGTGAGTCTTGGTTTTGCTTGGGATAGCATGATCCATGCATTCTTGCAGGTGCCCAGAGAGTGCATTAGTAAAGGATTTTGCAGCTTAGGCAGCATTATCCTTTAGCATGGGGGCTTTGAAACTTTCCACCTTGGTCTTAAGTAACGTGAAGTTTGCTTTTGAAAAGTTTATCTAGGTTGTCATTATGGTTTCGGAAGGCTACATATAAGTGCCTCAGCATATACGTGGGTCTATATGTCTGCTTTAAATTGTGCATGATGGGATTAGCGTGTGTACTACTGACAACCATATTGACATTAGGAATACTTTTACATGAGAATTTTGCCTCCTGTGACATTGTGAAACTACATCGCTCACGTACCATATCAGTTTGTTTGAAAATTAACTGATTGTCAGTAAACATGAGGCAATTTCTACATTGCCTCAGGATGCCCATATCCACCAAGCCAGTAATGGAGACAGTAGGAAAGTTCATATCCATGGCAACGGACCCTTTTTTTATTGATCAGACAGTTGGAGTGAGAATATCAATCACTGTCAGCATTATCTGGTTTGCAACTATGTGGACAGTGCTTGTCACTGAAAACTAGTTGTCATGTGTGCAACTAGGTACTGGAGAAATTTCAATCATGCTTTTACAGAAAAAATGTCAGTCAAAGTGTTTGAGTCTGTACAGAGCACTACCAAGCACTTGAGGGGAAACTAATACGTAGACCCTGAAAATTTAAGGATAAAGTATTTAGGGAGATATTCTGAAGTTAGAAACAAATGAAGCAGTTAGGTTTTACTGGAGAGCCATTATTTTAAAAGAGCAAGATAGATTGAAAGGGGGTGGACACTTTTGTATTCTGGTATTATAGAATACAGTAGGATGGCCAATAAATTTAAATAGTTGAAGGGGACTGATTTCACAAAAATGATAATCTTATGCTTACTCACACCAGCCAGTGAAAGGAGAGGGGGAATGAGATATATGTTCAAATTAACATAAGAGGCAGGCAACTAGAAAGACAGTGGTGTTTAAGAACACAACAGGTGGGAAGGTAGGAAAAAATTCTGTCTGACTCACAAGAGACAGAGGTGTGGTCTCTTTTCAAGTTTTAATATGCAGTTAAAAGCAGAATACAAGAAAAACACAGTGTAAAGAAAACAAATCACAGTATACAAAACAAAAAGGCAATCAAGTAATACAAAATACAAGAAATAAAAACAAACTATCCTTTCCCTCACAGCAAGTTGTGGCAGAGTCTAGGTGAGCCTTTCCAGTTTTTATAGTGTTGCTGTTTGAAGCTCATTTTCTTTTAGTCTGTTATCAATATCACACATTCCATACCTGAGACTTTTAATTGAAGCTAATTAAATAAATTCTTCGAAATATTAGTTTATCTAAGACTGTTTTCTTTGATTTCTTGGAGATTTTCTTGGAATCCGTCTATTGTGGTAGTTAATTCCTGAAGTGATGTTGACACTGAATGTAGTTCTATCTTAATAGTAGAATCAGAACGATTGTTCTTTGAGTTACTTCTTGAATAATTTGAGTAATCTGCCAAGACATTTTCTACAAAAAAAGGTCCAGACTTTAGAATATAATAAAAAAATAAGTACTTCATTGTTGGTTATAAAAAATATGAAGATATAATAACATTTCCGGTCAAAGCTCTGAAAAGAGCTATTAACTCAGTGCTATCTTAGCTTTGCCCTCACATGTATGTGTGTGTGTGTGTGTGTGTGTGTGTGTGTGTGTGTGTGTGTGTGTGTGTGTGTGTGTGTGTGTGTGTGTGTGTGTGTCTGTATGAGTGTGCGTGTGTGTGTGTATGTGTGTATGTGTGTGCATGTGTAACTTGTAATTGAGTTTGTTGATATGTATATGTATGTATGTATGAATCTATGTGCATATAAGGGTGTTAACTGTTAACATGTATGACATTTATGTATGAGTATATGTGTCTTTTGATATGAGTGTTTTAACACTGGATGAGTCTGTGGTAAAGATTTTCAACTTTCTCATCTTTCTCAAGACTTAACATATATGAAGTTACAAAGGTGTTGATTGGTGGTAAAGCACCTATCTATAATCTATCTATCTATCTATCTATCTATCTATCTATCTATCTATCTATCTATCTATCTATCTATCTATCTATTTTGATGGCATGAGCAGTTTCACTGAATGGGTCCATGATTTTAGAGTTGACTTACAAGTATTTTTGATTAATATATGGTGACAGGTGGTACCAGACTAAGGAAACTAATTTAAAGATACTGATATATTTTTCTTTCTTATTTCCTGCTGGTAACACATCTGGTCTGAAAAATGTGTGTAACTTTGTGACACTATCTATAATAAATGTAAAATGAGGTGAATGGTAGGGAAATGCATAAATCTACTGTTTGAAATTTTAATTATAATCTCTGGCATCTCTTGTGCTTGCAGGCAATAACTTGAGATTGCAGGCCAAGATTCATAAAACTTTGTCACATTGTGCTAAGTGGATTTGACCAACAAGTGGCCATGTGCAGGGTGGGTGCAATGCAGAAAATCCAGCTACATGACATGGCTAGGCTAATAATATGGTCAGCCATGATTTATGCTAATGACTATATAATGAATTGCTACATATGATAATGAAGCAAAACAGGCTGCCCTTGTTTAGATTTGCACTTGCCGATATGCCCATGTTCAGATGGAATACATCATGCAAATATGCTGGAGCTTTTCATTGCAGCTGGTTTGTCAGAGGATGCACAATGTCAACATTAATAAAATAAAAATAGAAAGTATTTGTGCAAAAATAGTACTTATGTATGTGCGTATATATGTGTGTGTGTGTGTGTGTGTGTGTGTGTGTGTGTGTGTGTGTGTGTGTGTGTGTGTGTGTGTGTGTGTAGATGTGTATATATATATATATATATATATATATATATATATATATATATATATATATATATGGGTCCCTATCAGATCGTCGAAATGCCAATTCACCTAACTTTCATTTCGTCGAAACTTCATTACATCGACAAGCATTTGCCCCCGTCCCCAATGTTGTGCGACCCTGGAGTTAATATATATATTTAGGGGGGGTGTGGGGGGCACAGCCCCCCACATTGGGGGGTGTGGGGGGCGAAGCCCCCCACCTAAAATGCTTGTCGATGTAATGAAGTTTCGACGAAATGAAAGTTAGGTGAATTGGCATTTCGACGATCTGATAGGGACCCATATATATATATATATACATGCAGATAGATACAGAGACAAAGAGAGAGAAAATATATATGCAGAAGTACTGTCAATGTGTGTGGAAAACTATAACAATAGACAGACCTACTAAGAAAGTAGAAATGACAGGTCACAGTTAGCATTAGTTGTACCTGTCTTCCTTGACATCGAAAATTTCCCCTCTAACTGCCTACTTATCCTGAACCCCAATAAAACTAAACTCATGCTCTTCACCAACAAAAAATATCACTCTCTACATCCTACCATCATCATCCACTCCACCAACACTAAAACTGAACCTGTTGAACACACCAAACTCCTTGGTGTTGCTATTGATAACAGTCTCAGATTTGATAAACACATATCTACTAATATCAAAAAGGTACACATTAAACTAGGGTCACTCTATAGGGTCAAACCTTTCCTTACTAATGCCACCAAAAAATCCATAGCCAATACACACTTACTCTCCTCCCTGCTGTATGCATCACCTGTACTCACTAATTTTAGAACACAGACCTAAATAAGATGGGATCTTGTTAAATCAAAAAAGCAAAATTTGCCACTTGCTCCCCTATGGATCACACCATTGTAACAAACTACACCAACTAAAATGGCTGGAACTTCCAAACCTACTAACATTCCACCAACTGAACTTCACACATAATGTCTTTCTCCACCCTAGCAACTGCACATACCTAAAAGACCTGATTCACCCCTATAACACCAACAGATCTCTAAGAACAACCAACAAACTACTTCTAGAAGTAATTAAATCCAGCAATTACCATGATGACTCCCTAATATCAAACAAGATATCCAAAATCTGGAATTCCATACCCCAAACAACCATCAACAGTAACAATACATTAAAGTTTAAAACACTTCTGAAGAAACACCTTACAAATAAATGGTTATGCTCTTGCACCAACCCTGGATGATCAATCTCTTCTCTACTACCTCCCCTTTTTTCACCCTCTTTCTCAAACACTCTCTCTAATTCTTTCTCCAAAATTTCTCCCTCTTGCTTTCTCCTTTTATCACCTCACTGAAACTTACTCTCTCCTCCCCTCTCACCCTCTCCACTTTCAATCTACCCCCTCACCTCAGTTTTTGCTATATTTGTTCTTTGTACCTCTGTCTGTCTATTGACCAAACTGCTCTGAGAATTACTCTAGAGCCTCTATTTCCCAACAATGCTTCCACAGTATTGCTTTCACCCACTTTTTTTGTTTGCTACCACTGGCCTATTAATTTCACTCCTCTGCTGTACCTCTCCAAGCTCACGTCTTCCACTTTATCTCAGTCTTACAATCCTTCTTTTCCATCAGCATAATTTCCATGTCACATCTACTATCACTACTACTGCTGTTAACTAAAATATACCTTATTCGCCACTTGCCACTAGACCCTAATTGGTTTGGCTTATGTTTTTTCACTCCCAATCTAATTCTGAACTATTTTACCTACTTATCTGAAAATCATATAGTTATTCAAGGGTCTATATCAGAACACCGAACATTTGAAATATCGAGTGTTCTAATATCGACCCGCTCTCAGCAAATGCTGAAAATATCGAAGAAACAGGAAACCAAATTCTTACCTTGGGAAAGAATTTGGTTGTCTGTTTCTGTTGCTTTGGTATTTTCAGCGCTCTGGTGGAAAGTTATGGGTCGGGTTCAGGTAACTGTGTGATTGTGTGGACGTGTGGGTTAGGGCAGGTTAGTTGAGTTAGGGTTAGGGCGCAGGTCAGGTAAATGTCCGTTTGTGTGGACGTGTGGGTTAGGGCGGGTTAGGTGGGTTAGGGTTAGGGTGCTGGTGAGGTGACTGTGTGATAGTGATGGACCTTAGGGTTAGGGTTTGGGTTAAGGTAAGTGGATAGTTAGTGGTGTATGCATAGTTTAGTGTAGGGTTAGGTGTAAGAGTTTAGGTGTATGTGTGTGGATTGCTGTTTGTTTGGTGTGCTTGTGTTGTGTGTATGTGTTTTGGAACAGCAAATTTTTTCCCTAGGAAAAAATTTGCTGTTCCGAATGTTCATGTTTTGTATTTTCAATTGCTAGGGTTCGATATTAGAACACTCAATATTTTGAATGTTCGGTGTTCTAATATAGACCCGTTATTCAAGATATTAACTCTTGCAATTGTTTGCTATTTTGATTTGTTTCAAATGCAATTATATACCTGTTATATTTCTTTACTGCTACCTTTTTGTTTTTTTTTCTTTCTCCTGGCTGTGTAAGAGCATGTTTTCAAACATTTTGTATATATGTAGCTATTATGTATTGTTTTATTTTTTACATTGTTATTGTTTGTCATGTTCATTGTGGAGCTTTTCTCCTAGGGCCTCCACTGAAAAGGGGCTAATTATTTTCAGCCCGGTGGATAATCCTGGTAAACCAATGTAAAATACATAAAAATAAATAAATAAAGGTGATGAAGAGAGCTGGCTCAGCAAGGAAGTGCATTGGATGAGTCATCATCCTCATGAGAAGTCTGTGCTCTTGAGCTTCTTCCTTAGTGTGATGAGGCTGTCTGACAGTTGTTGAGTAGTTTCATCCTCTGGGTGCAATGAATATGCTAATTATGGCTCATCTAAGTATTGTTTCTGACTCAAGCAATTTGCTCACTGAGCAAATCTGGTAAACATTGTGGAGGTTTCTATACAATGCCTTGGGCATGCCTGGGCACCTGTGTGCAGATCTCCAAAGAAGTGAGAAGACAATTATTTCTGGGAGGAGAAAATTATTTTCCTATAATTAACCATCATTAGTTGAAGTTGCTGTATAGCTTGCATTCTAACAGGATAAACAGGAATGAAGGGCTGCCATGTTGCACATTTTAGAGTGTCATTGGAAACAATAATATGGTATCTATATTTCCTGAATTTGCCATCCATTGTGCAGATGAGTTGCCAGTTCATGCCCATAGTTACATGGATGTTGGAACAAGACAGAACTGTTCTGGATGCCAATCAACTACAACTTTTCCTGAGACTCTTCAAGATGAGATATTATGGTTGGAGAAGGTGAAGGCAGTGCTCATTTTAGATCATAGAGGTGATTTAAGGAGGAGTCTGACATTTTTCTGGACATGCTCCAGCAGGAATAAAGCCAAAGGCTCCTACATGATGGCTAGACAGGGTCAGAGTGTAAGGCTGATGCCTAGAATACTATGGGCAAGGCTGTTATCCATACTACTGGCATCACACACGTGGAGTAACTCTGCCGTCACCATTACGCTGACATGATGTGTCACAATCCTGACCTCCTTTGCTAAAGGGAGGAAGAAGTTATGGCACAGTCACCAACTGTGTACTGTAAGTATAACTTGTTTTACATTCCCAAATAAATAGCTACAGTGTGTCACTATCAATTTTGCCATTATGCCCTTTTTTATATATGTAGCCCCTGAACAGATTGAAAGGAATCAGCAGATGCACAGGAGCAGACTGGAGCACCTAAAAGAGTATAGATTCTGTCATAAAAAATATTTGGTGTTTAACAATAACAGTTATAGACATTAAAAATAAATGTATAACTATTGTACACCAGTGTCACATCTGTCAGTAATGGCATAGATCAAAGATATAATTATTACGACTATGCCAAGTAAGAAGTGTTTCTTCATGTCTCCCTCCATATAGGTGAACAAGTAGATCTTCAGGTTAAATGTCTTTATTCTCACACTGATGAAGATGCCAGTGGCTTCAGTTCCCACCTCCTATACACTGGTGTGACTAAGAAAAACATTTAATTTATTATTTATTATTTATTTAGTGACTTTGTTTACTGGTCCAACTGGGTAATAAATACCCATTATCAATGGAGTCCTAGGGGGTATAGATGTAATTATAAAGCACATATACACAAAATTTGACAGTGGAATAAATACTATACAATAAAGCATGTGGAGACACCAGTGATGTAATAATAAAAGAAAAAAAAGATATAATTAAATACAAAAATCAGTACATACAAAAGTATTTTCAATTTTGTTACTTAAGAAGTTAACTTGTGACTATTTCTGCCATTTCACACTGAGCTAATCGGAGGAAGTCGGAGGAAGTCGGAGGAAGGGCTCTGAGCTAACAAATCTGAGATATATAACATTAAGTATCCCGTTTTTTGCTTATTTCTGAGTTATTTATAGCACTTTTATTTTACACATTTTCTACAATTGTTAAGCATCTGGTTGGGTTTGCTTGTTCTGATTTTTGTTTCTCACCCTCCGTCCCTCTAGGTATCCTGTTTTTATACTTAGTGACTTTGCAGTTGCCCTCCCCTACTGTAAATTTGATCTGGGACACTCCTCTCTGCCTAGTGTCATTACTTCATTCTACCTATTCCAGGGAGAACATTTGAGAAGGCCAACCCAGTTAGCTTCTGCTTCTCCTTTCCCCTTTCCACTTTACAAAAAAAAAAAAAAAAAAATTTCTAAGCTTGTTTCTTGCCTTTCCTATATGTTGTCTAGTCCAGATACATATTTGCTGTATCCAGGACTGTTTGTAGGATTCTGAGCCCCCATGCCTTTCTGTGTTGGAGGGAAGCCTTCTAGTCTAATTTTGTTTCTTAGAACTAGCCAGTTTTCTAGTTTCAGCACTCAAATCTGTTTCTTTAAGCTTAGCACTTGTTCAGAACTTATTGTAAGCACTAAATAAGCTACAAATTACTACAGCACTCAACTTTCCTCACTTGTCTAGAAGAAACCAGTTTTTAGTACTTAATAAATAAGCACCTATCCAGGCATGTCTAAGGGTCAGCTCCCGGTGTTTTCTCCTGTCTACCTGATGAATCTGGGCATCTTGGGGCAATGCAGCAATTGCCTCATGTACACACCTCTCCTCCTACCACCCAACACTACAACATGTGAGAGAAGCACTTATATAACCAAACTGGAAGCAAAGCTATTTTCATCCAAGACTGAACTAGACAGTCAAGAGGAGAAGGTAAACACGTGCACCACACCACACTCATCACATAGTCCATCAAAACCTACACTACCAAAACACACACATAGAAACACAAAACACACACCTACATTCATGGAGGCTCTAAAAAAAATCTACCCAAGCAACAGAGACCTCCAAAGCAGAAACGCAAGTAACCTCCACCCCCCAACACAACCCAAATGACACATAGCCCACAAACTCAGTGTGCCACTCAACCACAGCCCATAAGGCATAACAATGTACCTAACACTCTAGTCATAGGTGACTCTATAGTCAGGCACACTGATGTTCCACTCACCAGGCTAAATAAGGAGAAAGTCACTGTCAGCTGCCTGTCAGGTGCCAGGATCTGCCACATAATGCATGCACTCAGGTCACTCCACAGCTAGTACAAATATGACTCTGTCATTGTCCATGTTGGTGTGAATGACCTGAGACATACCTCCCTGGACTACATGAAAAGAGACACGGAGGAGCTTTCTGATCTTGTAGCTCAGGCAGGTACGACCCTAGCCCTGAGTAGCATCCTGCCATCACCCAGAATGATACCACAGTACAAGGACAAAATGATTGACTTCAACATTTGGCTAAGCTTCTGGTGTCATTCTAAGGGGATCCAGTATCTGTCTGCCTGGGCTGACATGATCGATAAACCACAATGCTTTGCCAGAGATGGCCTGCACCTGTCGCCCTTGGGATTCCAGATACTGGCTAAGGCTCTTGCCACCCCTATAGTGCCTTTTTTAGGCAAGATTCAAATGACAAATTTACCACCGTAACAGGTACAAGCAAGCAAAATCTGAGGGTAATGCTACTCAATGCTAGAAGTCTAAACTTCAAAATGCACTCACTCGAGGCACTCCATAAAATGGAGAACATCAACATCTGTGCAGTGACAGGAACCTGGTTAAAGGATCCAGAGAGCACCCCTGCATTACCAGGCCATAATTCATACCACACCTTTTGGCCACCTAACTTGGACCAAAGCACTAAAGGTGGAGGAGTGTCCATATTCATTAAGGATACCCACACCTCCAGGCTAGTTGCTCAGCATAATGCATCTGAGATTATCCAAGTGCAACTAACTCTGGGCATGACCGCAATGCAAATTGTAGCTTGCTACAGTTCCCCCACCATGCCCCAGGATTCCCACTTCTCAGTTCTTGATACACTGGAAAATATTAGGGTACAACATAACACCCTAATAATGGGCGATTTCAACTACCCCACCATTAACTGGGAAAACTAGTTATGTACCAACTCTTGTGCTCAACATTTTCTGGAATTCATAAATTTCAATGCCTTGGATCAACTTATCCACACCCCCACCAGGGACAGCAATATCCTAGACCTGGTCATTACCAACATGGGCAACCGGTGTTCCACACCAGAGGTCATTTCCTCGTTGGTCAGTTCCGACTACAAGCAAATCACCCTAGACATCCACATCCCAGCCCCACCCCCCCATTTGGGAAACCACCATAAAAAATTTCTCCAAAGCCAACTTCACGCTTCTTAAGACAGAAGTAGCAAACTTCACGACACCCATGCTGACGGACAATAGAGATACGACTGCTAAATCCTATACAATTGCACTTTATAAGCACTTACATGAGTGCATGGATCATGCAATCCCTAACAGAACCAAGACGCTATCCTCCAAAAAAAAGGAAGCCAGTCTGGTGGTCCCCTGCTATAAACAAACTCTACAACAGAAGAAAGAAACTGTTGCAAAAAAGAGTAAAAATCCCATGATTGGAAGAATTCCATGGTCAGCCTCAGTAAAAAGCTGAGATCCCTCATAAAATCCTCCAAAGCTAGTTAGGAAAACAAAATCGCAACTAATTCTAAAGACAACCACAAAGCATTCTATAGCTATGTCAAGAATCTCAATGGCAACACTCAAATCTTCTCTGAGTTACAGCACAATGGCACTAAATATACAGAACCAACTGATATTGTCAACATCCCGGTAGACAGGTTCAGTGCTAACTTTACCCCTCTCTCATCCCCTAAAGGGCCCATCTCTATACCGGAAGAATGCAAAGTACCTGTAATCACGGCTGCACAGGTAAAAAACACACTCTCCAAAGCCAAGAACACAGCATACATGGGACCTGACAACATCCCAGGCTGCGTTCTACATGAACTACAGAACTAACTGGCACCCCACCTAATTACCATGTTCAATCATAGCCTCACCTCAGGCTTTTTGCCCACTGAATGGTGCACAGCAACAGTTATCCCACTCCACAAAGGGAGAGCCACCACGGACCCTGGGAATTACCGCCCCATTAGCCTGATGAGCCTGGTCTGCAAGGCTATGGAGCGTATCATCATGGAACTTATAAACGATGACATTGGTAATCTCCAAACTCTGGACCCTACCTAGTTTGGGTTTGTAAAAGGCAGATCATGTCTCCTAAACCTGATAGACTTCTTTGAAGCGGTCACCAAAGCTGTGGATGAGGGTAAGGTGGTACACACAGCCTATCTAGATCTCGCCAAGGCTATCAACACCATCCCCCACTCTAGAATTATAGACAAACTCACTAAACTAGGTATAAATCCCTATGTCACAAGATGGGTTGCCAACTGGCTCACTGACCGAACACACACTGTGAAAGTAGCAGACTCTAAATCCAACTACAGACCAGTGACAAGTGGAGTACCACAGGGTTCAGTCCTAGGTCCTCTCCTGTTTGGTATCTACTACTCTGAAGTACAGGCCAACACAGAAGGTCTTTGGCTAACAAAGTTCGCAGATGACTGCAAACTAGGGGCCATAATCAAATCTCCTAATGAAGTGGACATCCTACAAAAGGGCCTCACTGAGACAGATGCCTGGTGTCAAAGCCATGGCCTCAAGCTCAATGCCAAAAAGTACATTGTCATCCCTTTTGGTAAAAACTCTGTAGTAATGAACTACCACATAGGCAGTAATCTACTTAACACCGAAACTGTGATAAGAGACCTTGGGACACAGGTGGATAGTAGTCTCTCCTTTGATAATCACATCACCACAATAGTCAGGAAGTCCTTCTACGTGGCACACCTCATCACAAAAGGTTTCTCATCCAGGAAAAAAGAGGTAATTGTTCCCCTCTACTCATCACTCATTAGACCCATTATAGAGTACAACATCCCTTTTGGTATGTACCTCAAAAGACATCTACAACAACTGGAAAGGCCACATAAATACCTCACAAAGAGAATTACCAGCCTCAAACAGATGCCCTACACAGACTATCTCAAAAAACTTCAGTTTTACTCTGTTGCATATCGCCTACTCAGAGGCGATCTCTGCCTAACATACAAAGCTATGTCAAACCCAGAGCTGTTAGACATGCTCTGCATGAAGAAATCCCAATCCCTCCGAGCTACACGCTCTAGGAACCTAAACCTTGTCACCACAATAAACAGAACATGCTGGAGGGATAGATTCCTGTCTCAGAGACTTCCCATACTCTGGAAAAAACTACCTATCTATATCAAACAAAGCTCCTCATTAGCACTCTTCAAGAAAAATCTTGATGATTGGATGGGAGATAGGGAATTCACCCCGGGGATTACTTCTGTGGCTCTGCTTGACAGGGGCATAGGAAAATAATTTTCTTGGGTGGCAAAAGATAGGGTATTGTTTGGCTAGGCTTATATAGGTCCTAGGGCCAATAGCCTAGTACCTACCTATGAACCTATTAGAAGCATTGTCTACTATGCTAGGAAATAATCAAAAAAAATTATACAAGTCCAACCTAAGAATGGGGAGATGGCAAGTAGATAGTATGAAAAGGCTTTCCCACACACTTTCTTTACTTACTAAAATAAACTAACTCCACAGTCACACATCCAAACAGAAAAGAGAAAACTCCTTGCATAGTGAATCATTGCTGGTGTACAAACACAAACATCTATAGACAGAGATGTAACAATACTGAGCAAGGTGCAAGGTACAAGGTGAGTAAGGTACAAATACCGATCATTACTAATTTGCTTTGTAATTGCTATGACCCAAAACCACACTAACAGTGATTTTCTGTAGTCTTACCCATGTTTCTATCAAATGTGATTTAGCCATTTGTGTTTTCAATGAAATGTGCTTTTGAGCAATTGTGATACTTTGTTGGATGAAATGTGTTATAGATCACACATCACATACCCATATATGAATATATCAGATGATAGAAACTTCATATGACTAAAACTCATTTAACTGAGACCATAAGACTGAAATTCCAAAATACTGAAAAATCACTTGACTGAAACCCATAATTAATATCAGAGCTTTGGCCAGCTAACATCTACCTGAAATCAGCTGGATGTATAAGTGAATTTAAGTACACTTTTATCTGCTCTTTTGCATATAGTACTGTATTTAATTTATTTATTTGTGTTTTTCACTGAATATTAACTCAACTGATGTTGTGGCTGTCTCTCTACAGAGTACTTTTTAGAATTTCTGTGTAGCCATTGATAGCAGTGGGGGTAGTTTCAGTTCATCACTGACATTCTGTCTTGCCTTATATAAGTGGTACATTGTGAGTTATCTCTGCTTAATATCAGAACTTTGGCCGGCTAACATCTACCTGAAATCAGCTGGACATATAAGTGAATGTAAGTATACTTTTATCTGCTCATTTGCATATAGTACTGTATTTAATTTATTTATTTGTATTTTTCACTGAATATTAACTCAACTGAAGTTGTGGCTGTCTCTCTACAGAGTACTTTTAGAATTTCTGTGTAGCCATTGATAGCAGTGGGGGTAGTTTCAGCTCATCACTGACATTCTGTCTTGCCTTATATAAGTGATACATTTTGAGTTATCTCTGCTTAATAACAAAGCTTTGGCTGGCTAACATCTACCTGAAATCAGCTGGATGTATAAGTGAATTTAAGTACACTTTTATCTGCTCTTTTGCATATAGTACTGTATTTAATTTATTTACTTGTGTTTTTCACTGAATATTAACTCAACTGAAGTTGTGGCTGTCTCTCTACAGAATGCTTTTTAGAATTTCTGTGTAGCCATTGATAGTAGTGGGGGGTAGTTTCAGCTCATCACTGACATTCTGTCTTGCATTATATAAGTGGTACATTTTGAGTTATCTCTGCTTAATATCAGAGCTTTGGCCGGCTAACATCTACCTGAAATCAGGTGGATGTATAAATGGATTTAAGTACAGTTTTATCTTCTCTTTTGCATATAGTACTTTATTTAATTTATTTATTTGTGTTTTTCACTGAAGATTAACTCAACTGAAATTGTGGCTTTCTCTCTACACAGTACTTTTTAGAATTTCTGAATAGCCATTGATAGCAGTGGAGGGTAGTTTCAGCTCATCACTGACATTCTGTCTTGCCTTATATAAGTGCTACATTTTGAGTTATCTCTGCTTAATATCAGAGCTTTGGCCGGCTAACATCTACCTGAAATCAGCTAGATGTATAAGTGAATTTAAGTACACTTTTATCTGCTCTTTTGCATATAGTACTGTATTTAATTTATTTATTTGTGTTTTTCACTGAATATTAACTCAACTGATGTTGTGGCTGTCTCTCTACAGAGTACTTTTTAGAATTTCTGTGTAGCCATTGATAGCAGTGGGGGTAGTTTCAGCTCATCACTGACATTCTGTCTTGCCTTATATAACTGGTACATTGTGAGTTATCTCTGCGTAATATCAGAGCTTTGGCCGGCTAACATCTACCTGAAATCAGCTGGACGTATAAGTGAATTTAAGTACACTTTTATCTGCTCATTTGCATATAGTACTGTATTTAATTTATTTATTTGTGTTTTTCACTGAATATTAACTCAACTGAAGTTGTGGCTGTCTCTCTACAGAGTACTTTTAGAATTTCTGTGTAGCCATTGATAGCAGTGGGGGGTAGTTTCAGCTCATCACTGACATTCTGTCTTGCCTTATATAAGTGGTACATTTTGAGTTATCTCTGCTTAATAACAAAGCTTTGGCCGGCTAACATCTACCTGAAATCAGCTGGATTTATAAGTGAATTTAAGTACACTTTTATCTGCTTTTTTGCATATAGTACTGTATTTAATTTATTTACTTGTATTTTTCACTGAATATTAACTCAACTGAAGTTGTAACTGTCTCTCTACAGAATGCTTGTTAGAATTTCTGTGTAGCCATTGATAGTAGTGGGGGGTAGTTTCAGCTCATCACTGACATTCTGTCTTGCCTTATATAAGTGGTACACTTTGAGTTATCTCTGCTTAATAGCAGAGCTTTGGCTGGCTAACATCTACTTGAAATCAGGTGGATGTATAAATGGATTTAAGCACAGTTTTATCTGCTCTTTTGCATATAGTACTTTATTTAATTTATTTATTTGTATTTTTCATTGAAGATTAACTCAGCTGAAGTTGTGGCTTTCTCTCTACAGAGTACTTTTTAGAATTTCTGAATAGCCATTGATAGCAGTGGGGGGTAGTTTCAGCTCATCACTGACATTCTGTCTTGCCTTATATAAGTGGTACATTTTGAGTTATCTCTGCTTAATATTACAGCTTTGGCCGGCTAACATGTACCTGAAATCAGCTGGATGTATAAGTGAATTTAAGTACACTTTTATCTGCTCTTTTGCATGTAGTAATGTATTTAATTTATTTATTTGTGTTTTTCACTGAATATTAACTCAACTGAAGTTGTGGCTGTCTCTCTACAGAGTACTTTTTAGAATTTCTGTGTAGCCATTGATAACAGTGGGTGTAGTTTCAGCTCATCACTGACATTCTGTCTTGCCTAATATAAGTGGTACATTTTGAGTTATTTCTGCTTAATATTAGAGCTTTGGCTGGCTAACATCTACCTGAAATCAGCTGGATGTGTAAGTGAATTTAAGCACACTTTTATCTTCTCTTTTGCATATAGTACTTATTTAATTTTTTTATTTGTGTTTTTCACTGAATATTAACTCAACTGAAGTTGTGGCTGTCTCTCTACAGAGTACTTTTAGAATTTCTGTGTAGCCATTGATAGCAGTGGGAGGGTAGTTTCAGCTCATCACTGACATTCTGTCTTGCCTTATATAAGTGGTACATTTTGAGTTATCTCTGCTTAATAACAAAGCTTTGGCCGGCTAACATCTACCTGAAATCAGCTGGATTTATAAATGAATTTAAGTACACATTTATCTGCTTTTTTGCATATAGTACTGTATTTAATTTATTTACTTGTGTTTTTCACTGAATATTAACTCAACTGAAGTTGTGGCTGTCTCTCTACAGAATGCTTGTTAGAATTTCTGTGTAGCCATTGATAGTAGTGGGGGGTAGTTTCAGCTCATCACTGACATTCTGTCTTGCCTTATATAAGTGGTACACTTTGAGTTATCTCTGCTTAATAGCAGAGCTTTGGCTGGCTAACATCTACCTGAAATCAGGTGGATGTATAAATGGATTTAAGTACAGTTTTATCTGCTCTTTTGCATATAGTACTTTATTTAATTTATTTATTTGTATTTTTCACTGAAGATTGACCCAGCTGAAGTTGTGGCTTTCTCTCTACAGAGTACTTTTTAGAATTTCTGAATAGCCATTGATAGCAGTGGGGGTAGTTTCAGCTCATCACTGACATTCTGTCTTGCCTTATATAAGTGGTACATTTTGAGTTATCTCTGCTTAATATTACAGCTTTGGCTGGCTAACATGTACCTGAAATCAGCTGGATGTACAAGTGAATTTAAGTACACTTTTATCTGCTCTTTTGCATGTAGTACTGTATTTAATTTATTTATTTGTGTTTTTCACTGAATATTAACTCAACTGAAGTTGTGGCTGTCTCTCTACAGAGTACTTTTTAGAATTTCTGTGTAGCCATTGATAACAGTGGGGGTAGTTTCAGCTCATCACTGACATTCTGTCTTGCCTAATATAAGTGGTACATTTTGAGTTATTTCTGCTTAATATTAGAGCTTTGGCTGGCTAACATCTACCTGAAATCAGCTGGATGTGTAAGTGAATTTAAGCACACTTTTATCTGCTCTTTTGCATATAGTACTGTATTTAATTTTTTTATTTGTGTTTTTCACTGAATATTAACTCAACTGAAGTTGTGGCTGTCTCTCTACAGTTAGTTCCCCACCCATCCTCCCTGTTCTTGTTTTGGTGTTAATGTTGGTGGCTTTTTAATTGCCTGCCCCTCTTGTAAATTTGTATTTGGATACTCATTCTGGGCCCATCTCATTTGCTCACTCAACTGAGTGCAGTGAGATCATATTCTGATTTCGGGCACTCCTACTGTGTACAAAGAGAGCATGTGGAAAGGACAACTCCTGTAGCCACTTAATCCTGCTCTGTTCCCTCCCTCAAAAAAAAAAAAAAAAATATATATATATATATATATATATATGTATATATATATATATATATATATATATATATATATATATATGTATATATATTATATTCAGCTGCTCTAACTGTAACTGTCTTAGTTCCTCTTCTGCATGCTATCTGTTCAGTTGCTCTTACTCTGCACTTATTACTGCTTGTTAGTATCCTAATTTACTGCCTTCTGCACTTGTTTTTTAGTCATTTGTTAATTTAATTGCATTTATTTGAACTGTTTTTGCCTAGTGTTGCTACACACTCGGGTGTGCTGGCCTGCACTACAATTTGAATTGTATTTACTGCTGTTTTAGCTGCTTTTCTGTAACAAAAAAAAAATTCTAAGCTTGTTTCCTGACTTGCCTGTAACTAGTCAAGTCCAGATAAAGACTTGCTGTATCCAGGACTGTTGGTAAGCTTCTGAGGCCCCCCAAGCATTTCTGTGTTGGAGGAAAGCCTTCTAGCTTATCAGTGGGAGTGTTAAGCACTAGGTAGCCTATCTACCATGGGAAGAGTGGGTTTTGGCCCTGAAATTGTAGTTCATTGGCCGTTTGGGCAGTTTTTCCATCTCTTTCTACTTTCTGGTTAAAAGCCCATTTTGCATTTGTTTCCAGCTTTTCCTGTAACTAGTGCAGTCCAGGTACTGATTTGCTGTATCCTGGACTGTTGGTAAGCTTCTGAACCCCCCCAAGCCCTTCTGTGTTGGAAAGGAGCCTTCTAGCTTATCAGTGGGAGTGGTAAGCACTAGGTAACCTATCTACCACAGGAGGAGTGGTTTCTGGCTCAGAAATTATAGTTTATTGGCCATTTGGGAAGCTTTTCCATCTCTTTCAACCTTCTGATTTAAAAGTCTGTGTTTGCACTTGTTTCCTGCCTTTCCTGTTACTAGTCTAGTCCAGGTACAGATTTACTGTATCCAGGAGTCTTTGTAAGCTTCTGAGCCCCCCAAGCCTTTCCGTGTTGGAGGGAAGCCTTCTAGCTTATCAGTGGGAGTGGTAAGCATCAGGTAGCCTATCTACCACAAGAGAAGTGGTCCTTGGCCCAGAAATTGTAGCTATTGGCTGTTTGCTCAGTTTTTTTCCATCTCTCTCAACTTTCTGGTTTGAAAGCCGCACTTGTGCCTGTTTCCTGCCTTTCCTATAACTAGCCTAGTCTGGTTACAGAGTTGCTGTATCCAGGATTGTTAGTAAGCATCTGAGCCATCCAAGCCTTTCTGTGTTGGAGGGAAGCCTTCTAGCTTATCAGTGGGAGTGGTAAGTACTAGGTAGCCTATCCTCCACAGGAAGAGTGAGTTTTGGCCCAGAAATTTTAGTTTATTTGGCCGTTTGGACAGTTTTCCATCTCTTTCAACTTGCTGGCTTAAAAACCTACATTTGTTCTTGTTCCCCACCTTTCCTGTAACTAGTCTAGTGCAGGTACAGATTTGCTGTATCCAGGACTCTTTGTAAGCTTCTGAGCCCCCAAGCCTTTCTGTGTTGGAGGGAAGCCTTCTAGCTTATCACTGGGAGTGGTAAGCATTAGGTAGCCTATCTACCACAAGAGGAGTGGTTCCTGGCCCAGAAATTGTAGCTATTGGCCATTTGGGCATTTTTTTTCCATCTCTTTCAATGTTTTGGTTTAAAAGCCACACTTGCGCTTTTTTCCCATCTTTCCTGTAACTAGCCTAATCCAGATACAGAGTTGCTGTATCCAAGACTGTTGGTAAGCTTCTGAGCCCCGCAAGCCTGTCTGTGTTGGAAGAAAGCCTTCTAGCTTATCAGTGGGAGTGGTAAGCCCTAGTTAGCCTGTCTACCACAAGGGGAGAGATTCTTGGCCCAGAAATTGTAGTTTATTGACCATTTGGACAGTTTGTCCATCTCTTTCAACTTTCTGGTTTAAAAAAACACATCTGCGCTTGTTTCCCATCTTTCCTGTAACTAACCTACTGGGTAGCACTAGAATGCCTTAAACTGATACAAGCCTTCTAGCTTAGAAAAGAGACTTTGGAGTGATTATCAGTTTTCTGTACTTTCTTGCTGTACTTAACTGTTGTCTGCCTAAATGCAGATTTTCCAGCACTTATTGTGATTTAAAAGCTTGTTTTTTTTCACATATTGCATTTATTTGACTGCCTGCACTTTTAAAAAGTTGTTTTTTATTTTAATAATTTATTTAACAGTTGTAGGCTACACACTAAGGTGCGATAGCCTTTTCTGATCGTTTGTAGTCATTTAAAGCTGTTTTAAATGTATTTTTTACTGTTTTTGCCTTATCTTTTCAAAAAAACAAAACAACCAAAAAAAATCCTTGTTTCCTGCCTTTCTAAGCTAGTATAGTCCAATTTTCAGGCTAGTGCTGAATTCAGGGCTGTGATACTAGTTTCTGAGTTGCCCATAACTTACTTGGATAGAAGGAAGTTTCTTTGTTCACCTTTGAGAGAGGAGAGCTTTGAGCAACCTATCTGTCCCTGGAGGAGTGGTTCCAGCCAGAAGTTAGTAGTTTATTGGCCATTTTGGGATAATTTCTATCTCTTTCATTTCCCTACTATAAAAAACGTGTTTGCATGGTTTTGCACACCGGCAGTGCTGGTTCGCTATGGTTAAATTATTCCTGGCTCCACTAAGTCTCCTCTTCAGTTTTTCCCTTGAAACTAGTCTAACTCTCAACCTAAGCACTCAAAAAGCATCTTACAGCCCAGCACTTGCTCAGACCTAATAGCAAGCGCTAATATACCCTGACACTGATTGCCCAGCAGGGCAAGGCTCTTTATTCACCCCTCACCAACAAAGCGACTAAGCAGCTCACCCTATTATTCAGGCATGAACAAAGGGCAACTTCAGGTGCACTCTCCAGTCCAGCTGATGAATCTGGGTATCCTGAGTCAATGTTACAACTGCCTCATGTACACAGACAACCCTCTCCTCCTACCACAAAACACTAACATATGCAAGAGATGCAATTATACAGCTGAAATGGAAGCTAAGCTGTCTCCATCCAAGACTGGAACAGACAGTCAAGAGGAGAAGGTTAACACTTGCACCACACCTCCAGCCACACACAGACCTACTAAAATAGCACTGGCAAAAAATACACATAAATACACAAAATCATACTAGAGGCTCTAAATAAAAACCTGCAAAAGCATCAGAGACCTCCAAAGCAGACACCCAGACAACCTGCACTGCCCGCCACAAACCAGACAACACATAAAACACAAAATCAGTGTGCCGCACAATCACAGCCCTTAAGGTGAAATAACATACCTAACACACTAGTAATAGGTGACTCTATAGTCAGGCACAGTGACGTCCCACTCACTAGGCTGGACAAGCAGAAGGTTACTGTTAGATGCCTGTCAGGAGCCAGACCCTGCCACATAACACATGCACTCAGGTCACTCCAGAACAAGTACAAATATGACTCTGTCATTGTTCATGTTGGTGTGAATGACCTAAGACGTACCTCCCTGGACTGTATTAAAAGAGACATGGAAGAGCTCTCTGATCATGCAGTCCAGGCTGGTATGACCCTGACCCTGAGTAGCATCCTGCTCCCACCAAGAATGACACCTCAGTATAAAGAAAAAATTATAAATTTCAACAATTGGCTAAGCTTCCGGTGTCATTCAAAGTGGATCTAGTGTCTGTCAGCCTGGGACGACATGATCGACAAGCCACGTTGCTTCGCAAGAGACAGCTTACACCTGTCACCCCTAGGCTTTTGAATACTGGCCAAGGCTCTTGCTGCCTCCATAGTGCCTTTTTTAGGCAAGGCTCAAAAGTCAAACCCACCTCCGTAAACAGCACAATTAACAAAAATCTGAGGGTTATGCTACTCAACGCCAGGAGTTTAAATCTCAAAATGCATGCACTCTAAGCACTTCTCAGTATGGACAATGTCGACATCTGTGCAGTAACTGAAACCTGGTTTAAGGCTCCAGAGAGCACCCCACCACTACTGGGCTACAACTCATACCACATGTTTCAGCCACAGAACACGGACCGAAACACAAAAGGAGGGGGTGTATCCATAGTCATCAAGGATACCTACAACTCAAGGTTAGTGGCGCAGCATGATACCTCTGAGATCATCCATGTGCAACTAACATCGGACAAATCTGCAATGCAAATTGTGGCCTGCTACAGATCACCCTCCATGACCCAGGACCACTACTCCACCTTTCTGGAGACATTGGAAAACATGAAGGTCCTACAGAACACCCTGATATTGGGCAATTTCAATTACCATACCATTCACTGGGAAAACTACTCGAGTACAAATTCCCAGGCCCAGCACTTCCTGGAATTCATCAACTCAAATGCCCTGGATCAGCTGGTAAACTCCCCTACCAGAGATGAAAACATATTGGACCTGGTCATCACCAACATGGGCGACAGGTGTTCCACACCAGAGGTCAACCCCTCACCGGTTAGATCAGACCATAAACTAATCACTCTGGATGTCCACACCCCACCACCACCCCCAACTAAGGAAACCACAGTAAAAAAAATTTTCTAAAGCAAACTTCACCTTACTTAAGACAGAGGTGGTAAGTTTCACAGCCCCCACGCTAAAGGATAATGCTGCCCAAGATGCAGAAACCTTTACAGATGCACTCTATGAGCACCTACAAGGATGCATGGATTGTGCCATCCTTAGCAAAACCAAGACTCACTCTTCTAAGAGAAGGAAACCAGTTTGGTGGACCCCTGCAATAAACAGGCTATACAATAGAAGGAGGAAACTAGTTCAGAAAAAAAGCAAATCTCAAAAAGGAAAGACATCCCTGATCAGCATCAGTAAGAAACTAAGGTCCTTCATAAAATCATCCAAGGCTAACTTCAAAAGAAATATAGCCAAGGTTTCAAAAGATAACCACAAAGCCTTCTTTAGCTATGTTAAGAATCTAAGTGGCAACTCACAGATATGCACTGAACTAGTGCAAAATAGCACAACATATACTGAACCTGCTGATATTGCCAACAACCTGGCAGATAGATTCAGTGCAAATTTCACCCCCCTCTTACCTCCAAAAGGACCCACAACAATACTGGAAAGTGTAGTGTCCCAAAAATCACAGACACACAGGTGAAAACAGCCCTTTCAAAAGCCAAAAAACATAGCATCAATGGGAACAGATGCTGTCCCAGGCTGCGTCTTGCATGAACTACAGAATGAACTAACTCCCCACCTAAACATGCTGTTCAACCTCAGCCTCTCCACAGGCTATGTGCCCATAGAATGGCGCACAGCAATGGATATTCCTCTCCGCAAAGGAGGGGCCACAACTAACCCTGGTAACTATCACCCCATAAACCTGACTAGCCTGGTCAGCAAGGTTATGGAGTGCATCAATATGGAACTCATTAACAAAGACATTGGGAACCTCCAAACACTTGACCCGACCCAGTTCGTCTTTGTTAAGGGCAGATCATGCCTACTAAACCTAGATGACTTCTTCAAGACAGTCACCAAGGCCATAGACGAGGGAAAGGTGGTTCACACAGCCTACCTTGACCTTGCCAAGGCTTTCGACACCATTCCCCACTCGGGTATTACAGAAAAACTCACCAGCCTGAACATAAACCCCTACGTCATGAGATGGGTTGCCAATTGGCTTACAGACAGAACTCACACGGTAAGAATAGTGGGCTCCAGGTCTGAGTCTAAACCAGTCACAAGTGGTGTCCCACAAGGCTCGGTCCTGGGACCCCTACTGTTTGGCGTATACTTCTCAGAAGTACAGGCAAACACAGGAGGACTATGGCTAACCAAGTTCGCCGATGACTGCAAACTGGGAGCCATAATTGACTCTCTGGTTGACACGGACATCCTCCAAAAGGGCCTTACTGAGATGAACAGCTGGTGTCAAAGTTATGGCCTCAAGCTAAATGCCAAAAAATGCATAGTCATCCCATTTGGGAAAAACAAAACACCCACAAATTACCACATAGGTGACAGCCCCCTTAATACAGAAGAGGTAATAAGAGATCTGGGGACTCAGGTAGATAGTAATCTCTCCTTTGACAATCATATTGCCAAAGTAGTTAGGAAATCCTTCTATGTGGCCCATCTAATTACTAAGGAGTTCACATCTAGAAATAAAGAGGTTATAGTGCCCCTCTACTCGTCACTCATTAGACCCATCATAAAGTACAATGCCCCATTTGGGATGTACCTCACAAGTCACTTCCAACAGCTGGAAAGACCACAAAAGTCCCTCACCAAAAGGATTAATGGCCTCAAACATATGTCCTATGCAGCCAGACTGAAAAAACTCTGGCTGTACCCAGTGGCATATCGCTTACTCAGAGGTGATCTCTGCCTGACTTACAAAGCCATGTCCAACTCAGAATTGATGGACATGTTCCACCTAAAGAAATCCAAGTCACTGCAAGCCATGTGCTCTAGTGAGCTAAACCTCGCCACAACAATAAATAGAACATGCTGGAGGGATTAATTCCTGTCACAGAGACTCCCCATGCTTTGGAACAAAATTCCAAATTACATCAGGCAGAGCCCCTCATTAACACTCTTCAAGAGAAACCTTGACGAGTGGATGGGTAACAGAAAATACACCCCTGAGATCACTTCATTGGCTCTGCTTGACAGAGGATCAGTTAATTAATCAACGGGGTGGTGAAAGCCGACACACTCTGGCTAGGCTTATAAATGCCCTCGGGCAGATAGCTTAGTACCTAGCTATGAACCTATGTACCTATAATACTGAAATCTTACAATGCTAAATTTCAACATTCTGAATTGTAAAGTGGACGATATAAAACCAGAATAGGTGGGAAATACAATTTGATAGGAATCTATATATATATATATATATATATATATATATATATATATATACAGGGATTCACTTCAGAAGACTGAAAACCCACAATCTCAAATTTCATAAGACTGACACCCAAAATCCTGAAAACTCAAAATTCTGAAAATTCAAAATCCTCAATCCCAAAAGACTGAAAACACAAAGAATACAAACACTACCTATATTCCAGTACAAGGACACAGAGAAACAAAGACAAGACAAAGGATATTACTTTCTACCAAGTATGAGCGGGGGGGGGGCAAGGCCCCTTGCACTCCCCATATCCCCTGCTACTTAAATATATCAACTCCGAGAGTGAACATACATCACTACATTAACATGAGTTATGTTGTAGTGTAGCAAGTTGGAAGGGAACAATGCTAAGGTTACAACAGGCAGTCATGAAGCATGTAATGATATGTCCACCACTTTTTTTCTGTGGAGTGCAATCTCGGAGTTGATATATTTAAGTATCAGAGGGTGCCCTCCACATGGGGTGTCAAGTGGGCTTGCCCCCCTGCTCTTACTTTGTGGAACGTAATATGCTTTCTCTTGTCTCTAGTCAGTGTTTGTATCCTATGTGTTTTCAGTCTTTTGGGATTCATGATTTTGAATTTTCAAGATTTTGAGTTTTCAAGATTTTGGGTGTCAGTCTTATGGGAGAGAGAGGGATATATATATATATATATATATATATATATATATATATATATATATATAGATATATAGATATATATATATATATATATATATATAGGTCTACTTTTAAAGCTCAAAGTTTCAAAACTTCAAATTTTTTATGTTCAAGACCATAAGATCTAAGTTTTGAAACTTTGAGCTTTAAAAGTAGACTCACGTATATTATATATATATATATATATATATATATATATATATATATATATATATATATATATATATAGGTTCATAGGTAAGTACTAGGCTATCTGCCTAAGGGCATTTATAAGCCTAGCCAAAATGTGTTGGCTTTCGCCACCCCCTTAGATTAGTTCCCTGTGCCTCTGTCCAGCAGAGCCATTAGTTCCCTGTGCCACTGTCCAGCAGAGCCACTGCAGTGATTCCCGGGGTAAAGTTTCTGTTTCCCATCCACCCTTCAAGGTTTCTCTTGAAGAGTGTTAGTGAAGGGCTCTGCCTGATGTATATTGGAATACTGTTCCAAAGCATGGGGAGTCTCTGGGATAGGAATATATCCCTCCAGCATGTCCTATTTATCGTTGTGGTGAGGTTTATATCTCTAGAGCATGTGGCTCTCCGGGATTTGTTTTTTTTTTTAGGTGGAGCATGTCCATCAATTCTGGGTTGGACATGGCCTTGTATGTCAGGCAGAGGTCACCTCTGAGTAAGCAGTATGCAACCAAGTACAGCTGGGGTTTCTTGAGTCGGGCTGCATAGGGCATCTGTTTGAGACCAGTAATCCTCTTGGTGAGGTACCTTTGTGGTCTTTCCATCTGTTGCAGGTGTCTTGTAAGGTACATCCCAAATGGGGCACTGTATTCTATGATGGGTCTAATGAGTGATGAGTTGAGAGGCACAATAACCTCTTTTGTTCTAGATGCGCACCCTTTTGTGATTTGGTGGGCCACATAGAAGGATCTTCTAACCACCTTGGCAATATGATTATCAAAGGAGAGATTACTATCTACTTGGATCCCCAGATCCCTTATTATATTTCCTGCATTTAGGGTACTACCACCTATGTGGTAGTTCGCGGGTATTTTGTTTTTTCCAAAGGGGATGACTATGCACTTTTTGGCATTTAGCTTGAGACCATGATTTTGACACCAGGTATCTGTCTCAGTGAGACCCATCTGGAGGGTGTCTGTATCAGTTAGAGAATCAATTATGGCCCTAGTTTGCAGTCGTCTGCAAACTTGGTCAGCCATAGTCCTCCCATGCTTGTCTGTACCTCTGAGAAGTATATACCGAACAGGAGGGGTCCTAGGACTGAGCCCTGGGGGACGCCACTTGTAACCGGTTTAGAGTCGGACGTAGAGTCTGCAACTTTCACCATGTGGGTTCTATCCATGAGCCAGTTGGCAATCCATCTCATAATGTAGGGGTTTATGTTCAAGCTGGTGAGCTTGTCTATACTACTAGAATGGGGAATGGTGTTGAAAGCCTTTGCGAGGTCTAGGTAGGCTGTGTAGACCTCCTTTCCCTCATCTAATGCCTTGGTAACCATCTCAAAGAAGTCCACCAGGTTTAGGAGGCATGATCTGCCTTTAGCAAAGCCAAACTGGGTAGGGTCCAAGGTTTGGAGGTTCCCAATGTCTCTGTTAATGAGTTCCATGATAATGTGTTCCATAGCCTTGCAGACCAGGTTAGTCAGGTGTATAGGGCCATAGTTCCCAGGGTCCAGGGGCGGCTCGTGGCATCGGTCTGCCGGACTGCAGCCCCCTCAGCTAGACAGCTGAGTAGTTTGTTTAATTTTTTTATGTAAAAAAAAAAAAAAAAAATCTATTTTTTTACGTTTTAACCTTAAATTTCGAGTCCGCGACTCGAAATTACGCGCATGCGCATTGCGCGCTTTAATCGCAATAGCGTTTTTTTTTTTTCCCTAAATTCTTGCTGGGTTTCTGCAATGTTTACATTGCAGCCCGGAGAAGCTAAGGAGGCATCATTCTGATGCCCAGAACTTCAGAAATCTGGCGGTTGACTCACAAACCGCATAGATATGGAAGGGGCTCGGACTGCGACGTCCGCAGGCACGACATGACGTGCTTGCTGGGCAAATGCTACTGATTGGTTGTCGCTCTCTTCCCGGGCTTTATGAGCTGGGAAAAGAGCGAGAATCAATCAGTCGGTTTTCGGCAGCATTGGATGAACAGTTAATCTCTTTTTTTCTGTGTGCTTATTTAATTTTATTATATAGCTTAAAAACGTTTTTTTTATTTTTTTTTTGGCTCAACAGTTAGGAAAAAATTATAGCGTCAGTCTGTGGTGGTCTGTCTGGTTACTGGTCGGGTGGATTTATTGCAGCTGCTTGAAGAAGTTGAATCAGTGGATTGGAATCAACGACACGGACAACAGGTGAGTTAGTGTGTGTGTGTGTGTGTGTGTGTGTGTGAATTCCTCCGAGACAGTATACCATTTTGTGAACAAGTTTAATGCCTTGGTAATTAATATTTTTACCCTTTAAACTGCTAAAATCTGTCTTTCCAGTCTGGAGAGATAGAACGTTTTAGTAAATGGTAAAATGTTTACATTCATGGTTCAAGGAACTTGGACCACTAAATGACGACCTCTGATACATAACTTATTGGTTCTTGGTCTTTTCAGTTCCCAGGTATTTTCATCTGGGTCGCATTTAAAGTGGGGTAATGTATTTAAAGCAACGGTGATTGTTAGGTTAAAAACATGTCAGTTGTTGTTGTTAGAATTATGGACTGTCTTCTAATTCAAGGTTTGCATTTCCACATGCAGTAGGCTAGTTTTATTTATTATTATTGTTATTCATTTTTTACCTATTTTGGATTTCAGAAGTAAGCAGTACATTGTATATGCAGGCAAGGTCCCATAATAGGCATAAATGATAACTAGGCTTTAAAACTTCAGAATGTTACATCAGGCTTCCCGAATGAAAGAAAACTAACGTGGATTAGGCTTTCATTCTTGCATTACGCGTAGGTATCCTGCTGACTTGGCCATGCTATTATCGTCGGCCTCTTTTAAGCTGTCCTTCAGGCTAGTCTGGCAATTTAATTCACACTGTCTCCAGCCTTTTGGAAAAGACTGAGAAAAAGGTTTCACTTTCAGTGAATGTCTCGGCTGGACATGACATAGTCTTTAGGCTAAAAATGTAGATCTTAAGAGAGAGCCCTTATGCAAAAGCTGGCTTTGTGCAGGGGGTTGGAAGACTGCTTACTAACACTGGCTATTGCAAATAAGCACATCCGCCTGTCAGCTGCAGCTTTACAGCACGTGCACAGCACAGCTCAGTGCTTTCTTTGAGACCAAGAGAACGTCTGTTTTGAGAACATGGGGGGCTAATGAAAAGCCTTTGTTGATTTTAACGAATTGCCAGCCACTGTAGCCAAAATAAATATAATCTGCTATTTTGGATTAGTTGTCAACTTGTCACCAGCCACTGTAGCCAAAATAAATATAATCTGCTATTTTGGATTAGTTGTCAACTTGTCACAGATAATTTTAACTACTAACAGTGATTAAAGAGCCCTAGTAGACTTGCAAAATGGTTGCTCTCTGGTGACTGTTGTGAAAATAGCAATAAAATGAAGTAAATAAAGACTTGGGGCCTTAATTATGTTTAATAAACAGTGACAGTGCTCATGAAAACAATATTTGGTTGGACTTGCAAAGTCTTTTATATGCCTGACTGAGAATCATTTGACAGTGTAGCATTTTAAAATTGTACCAGAATTTTGCTACACTAGATGCAGTACCTGTGGACACTTCTTGGGCTTATTATTAGCTGAAATAATATTTCACAGTGATGAAAAGCAAAATAAATTAAATAATAACATTTGTACCTGATAAGTGGGGCTGTCTTTGGTAGTCTAGCAGTAACCGCATGTGTGTGAATGTAACTGCTTATTAGCACAGTGGTTCATTGAGTACCACTGCCATCTCGCAGTGCATGGTTAAGTTCTTGGTTGTGGCTTCATTGCATGGAGTATGAATACCTTCCCTGTCTCTGTTTATCCATGTGCTGGATTCTGCCAACAAAGACATGGCATATCTGAAAAGTATTCCTGTAATTTGCCTGAAGGTAAATGTGCATCAAGTGTGTGTGTGTTTATGTGCATCTTGTGACAGACCAGATTTATCAGGGCAGTGACTATTCAGCAATTATGTCTCATTGCAATGGTTTATCCAGGTATCAATGAAAATGTGGCATTGCATCCTGTTTTAAAAACTTAAATCTCTTCAAAACTGATATTTATTAACATTAATATTTTGAAATTTAATAGACTGTTTTAAATGTTATACAACAGTGTTATGCATGTTTTTAGATATGTTTTTTGTGCGCACTTTTCTGATTGTGTCATTTAAGACAGATGTTTGCTGATGCTGGTGTTTATGATGGAAATGGGGTCAGTGTGGTCATTATTTCTTAAACTTTCCTCAATCTCAGAGGTGTGCTCAGAGGGTCATTATAGCTTGGTTATGTACAGTGTTGTGTGCTCAGAGGGTCATTATAGCTTGGATGTACAGTGTTGTGTTTAGATACAACATTTTGAAATACATTACTGTGATTGTCATTTTTTTAACTTTCCTTATATCAAACATCACATCATGGCTATTTTATTAGGTAAGCGGCTTGATGTTTATACATTTCTGACAGCAATAGCTTAAAAACTGTTAACTTTTATTTGGTCTTTCAGTTTTGTCCCAGTCTAACATCATAGTGAAAAATAGAAGGCGGCTGCCTTTGGGAGTAATGGTGAGAAGGTGGCTAGGCTACCTTTGGGAGTAAAGGTGAGGAGGCACACTGCACATATGTAAAACAGCAGTCTCTTGAAATATAAGGCTGTGGCCATTTTTACATTGACTTAACTTGCACTCTAACATCAGAGGGATACTCAAAGTGATCATCTTTTTGCCTTTTTTGTGGTGTGTAAGGATGCAGGCACTACTAGTCCTGGGGTCAATTTTCTGTTGCCCATCCATAGATACAAGTTGTACTTGAATATGGACAGCAGAGACAGGGATGTACACCTATCTCTCCAATCAGTATAGTGCAGAAGAGGTTCTATACTGAGGATTTATGATGCCATTTCATTTGTTTATGTTCTGTAAATCCATCAGAATTTGTTCAGAGGATGCCTTGCATGCTAGACATATTATTGTGTATCTTGAGTAGTTCCATAAACTGGGAAACTTTGTCTGCTGTTAGTCATGAACAATCACAGGGTTTTATGTATTCCTTCACCAATCAAACTTGTTAAAAATAAACAAAATAAAATAAACTGAAATGGTTCCTTCCTTTCAACTGCTGGTAAGAAGGAAGAAAGCAACCTCACTCCTCTTCATCATAGGATAATTTAGTATTCCAGTTATTTATTCACAGCTAAGGCTGTCGTAGTTCCAAATCGATCAGTGTTTTATATATTTTTACATTTTATTACTTGGGTTATTTTGTAATAGAGTACCATACCTCTTAACTGTGCAGAGTTTAAACTTTCGCCTCATGTTTTTGTTATGTTCTGTCTTATAAAATTTGTCATTTTCTGATAACTCATTGAGGGTTGGAAGTTGGCATAATAGTTAAGGTGCTTACCTTACAGGCACAAGGTGCAGGATTTGATTCTCACGTGGGGTAATTGGCGAGGCTTACAAGGGCAGCTAACTTAGTACTAATCAATGAATCTATTAAAGTTTAGATTTATTTGACTTTCAGACTTAGCATGCGTTTTCTAAAGAATTTTAACATTAAGGCAACTTTCTAATTAAGGTCTTGTAGTACTTCAGTTTTTACAACCGTTCTTGGTGTGGCATTTGGTTGCATTTTTTTTGTCCCCGTGGTAAATTTAGATGACCACTCACTCTTTAAGGGAAGATATATTAGTTTTAGGAGGATAAAAAACATGGTTAGGAGATGATAGATACTATACTGCTATCCTGGCTTTCATTTCGTGGCTCCTAATGCCATATCTGACTGCTGTACTGCAGTGAATACATTTCTCAACTAATGCACATTTGAAATGTGTTTTCTTCTAAATATAATAGTATATGCATAAAAAAACAGTCACTTCATAATATTCTCGTCATGGCTTCATGGTATGCCAGGAAGTCTGTTTTGTTATCATATCTGAAAATAATGGGTTGGGTACAACTTAAGAACATCATATTTGCCTGCTCCATTTGATGAATACTCAACTCACTCATCTAGTTACAGTTCAGCTGCTTTGAATAACTTGTGCTTTCTTATTTAACTAAAAATATTTTCTGTATAGCACTTTATAAATATAAGAAAGTTGTACCAGAAAACAAAGAATACATTAGTGACATGCTGTTGTGGATGTACCATTTTAATATCTTGTTTTAATAACCGCATTTTAGGCTGTTTTGTTAACAATAAGTTTTGTCTAAAAATAAAACACATAGGTCAGGCAGAAACCAGAAAAGCTTTACCATACCCTTAATCCAAAACCGCTTATGGATCAAGCAGCTTTGTTTAAGGAAGTTGGCCAGAGGGAGGAATGTGTTTTTATTAAATGAGTACAAATGTGATGGATCGTGACATCAAGTAGCAGCTATTGCATTGGATATACTAAGATTCAAAGTGCAAAGTATTCTTCTTTTGGCTTCTGTCATTTCTATACAAACTATTCTGATGCCTCAGCCTTCTGTCTGCTTACCAGCATATGCCAGCAAGACAGGAGGGGCACGGAAAATTGATTTTTTTTTTCTTGGTATTTACTTTTTGGCATAATGGTTAAGGTAATCTCAGACACAAGATACAGGGTTTGAGTCTCACCTTTGAAAGGGAAATTGGCTACGAGGGCATCTAGCCTAGTACTAACCTATGAAAAGATATGGTTGTGCTTTTCTCAGATGTACACATCTTTGGACCCCTTCTATCTGCCAGAGGTATTACAGCCCTGCTGCTACTACTACAGAATGAGATCCAAGTTCTAGGCTACTCAGTTTTAAACGCAGTTTAATTGAATAATATGTCTATTAACACAACATTTTAGTAGCCTTGTGCGCTAGCCTTGAAATACCCATTTTCTTAATGCAGAAGGCAACGCTCGTGAATTCATTAAAGACTAATATTACTCTATTTTAGTATGTTTCTCAGTATTCAGCCATAATTTTAGAATGTTTCAAAATCACATAATTGCGATCTTACTGTTATGTTATTAGAAAATTTCCAGCTATGACACTTCAAAACTTGTGTCTCTAAAATAACAGTAGCTTGGTCAAAACAGTGCTTTTCTGACTTTATTATAGTCATGATACTCAGTCCATTCCATGTCCATGTAGGCTGTCATCGTTTCTCCCATCAGTTAAGTTGAGAATATTCCCATCTAGTTGCTCTGGTCTCGTCTTTCTTGTATAACCTGTTACTATAAGGCGACTAGGCACATCTCAAGTGCTTCCTCTACATTTGTCACATAAGTAATGGTAACATGTTTGGAGTCAGAATCAGTTTGGTCTTTGCTACCTTCTGTTCATTTGCAGCAGTGACTGAAGACGCTGCTTGACTGCTGCCATGATTTTGGTACTACAGGAACATACTACATGCTCCCTTTTTGGATAGACCATACTTGGCTTACTTGGTGAAAAGTCAGCTCAAACTTCTGATAGACTGGAAACAAAGGAATATTTCTGTTTAAAAGGTGAACATTTGCCAACTGCACCAAACAAGGTGGTATTTATTTAACAAAGCAGCAGGGAAATAAAGTCTAAGTGCAGTTTTAGTTGCATAGGTGAACAGAACATAAAAAGCAAACTCTTATTAAAAAAAAAAAAAAGAATACATTCATATTACTGCTAAATACAGTATCTCATACCAATAGTGAGCTGTTTCATGGGCACCTTGCACACTGTCTTTTAGATTTCTAGGCAGAAAATCTGCAGCATCTCCAAGGTCTTCCAAGTCATCTCCTTGAGTGCTAAAAGCTTCCTAGAACCCTTGTTCTAGGCAAAAATGCTCATTACATACAGATATAAACTTTGCTCTGATAGGTTAGGCTATCTGCCCAAGGGCATTTATAAGCCTAGCCCATAGTTATTTGGCTTTCGCCACCCCTTTAGTTAGAATAAAACTATGCCTATTTTGCTGTGCCTCTGTCAAGCAGTGACACTGAAGTAATCCCTGGGGTATATCTGCGATCCCCCATCCATTGGTCAAGATTCCTCTTGAACAAGGCCAGCGAGGTGCTCTGCCTCACATGTACCGGGATTTTGTTCCACAGCATAGGGAGTCTCTGGGTGATGAATCTGTCCCTCCAGCATGTTCTTTTAATAACCGTGTCAAGGTTTAAGTCTCCCGCCCTTGTGGTTCTGAGGGATCTAGATTTTTTGAGGTGAAGCATATTCATCAAATCAGGGTTTGACATGGCCTTATATGTCAGGCACAGGTCACCTCTGAGCAAGCGGTATGAGACTGAATAGAGCTGGAGTTCTTTCAGTCGGGCAGCATAAGACATATTTTTGAGGCCCTTTATCCTTTTGGTGAGAAACTTTTGGGGCCTTTCCAGCTGCTGCAGGTGTCTGGTCAGATACATTCCGAATGGGGCATTGTACTCAATCATAGGTCTAATGAGTGATGAGTACATGGGGGCGATGACCTCCCTTGATCTAGATGTGAATCCCTTCATGATCAAGTGGGCAATGTAGAAGGTTTTCCTAACTACTTTAGCAACATGAGTGTCAAACGAAAGGCTACTGTCAACCTGGGTCCCCAGATCCCTGATGACTTCTTCTGTGCTCAGTGGATTGCCACCTATATGGTAGCTAGGGGTAACCTTGTTTTTCCCGAAGGGTATGACTATGCATTTCTTGGCATTTAACTTTAGGCCATGGCTCTGGCACCAGTTATCCGTTTCTGTGAGGCTCTTCTGAAGGATATCTGTGTCAGATGTGTTTTCGACTATGGCGCCCAGTTTGCAGTCATCATAGTATTAGTAGTACCCTCATTTTATACACAGTGTCTGAATAATTGATATTTTTTTAACAGTAGTCTAGCAGAAATCTTTCTACATGAAACACCAAGACTTCTGTTTTCCTTAAAGCAAGATTTGTATTTACCTTATCCACTCTAAAAGAAAATGTTTTGACAATGGCATTTTATTTACAAACACTATACACACACAGATTACTACTTAAAATATTGACATTCCTATGGACACTTTAGTTGACAAGACACTAAAACTATTGTGTGTGTTTGCTTGCTATCAGACTATGCTAGCTGTGTATCCCCACTCTTCTCAATATCTTGCATTACTATACATTTTTATTACCATGAATTTCTAACATCTTTAAAGACATCACTTGTGTCTGTCTGAGCTCAGTAACCTATATGCAAAGTATCAGAAGCTAATGTTTTATGCAGAATTGTTATGATTAGAAACATATGTATGTACAGGGATCATAATTACTAAATTAATTCATGTGCAGCTGATGGTTTTGCAAATGGGATGTCTGAACCTGGGTGCTTAATAGATGAATAGCAGAATAATAAAATCACTCCTACTGGAAATCTGGATTATCACAACTGCTATATTCATCAATTTCTGCATTTGTGTCTAGTTAGAATCCAGCCTCATTTGAAAACCTCCCTCCGATCTCAGAATGTTGGTGCAGTCAGAAAGCACTTATCAGGCATGAGAATGCCTGTCATTTACTGTTAAGCAAATTACAGCAATAGTTGCTTACTTGCACTGAATATGTTTACTACTGCAAGATACAGCCATCTTAGTGGGGCTTTCCACAGTTTCTTGGGACTAAGAAGCACAGCATTCATCTTTCTGGGCTATGGACATTTTACTGAAGGGGTCTTTTTTCTTTTAGGGAAATGTTTCATTTCAGTGCTTGCTTGTGTATACCTGCCTGGACATAGTAATGAATATTTTGCGTAGGGAATTTGTATCAGGGAAGTGCTTGTGCTTACATGGTCAGACTGCTGAAGTGAAAACTGTGCAAAATAATGTATTGTGTCACTTTAGTGCTTGTGCATACAGAGTACAAACTAATGAATGGTTACTTGGGGAAAATTACTGTTACTATTTGAAGTGTTTAATTTTGGTGCTTGTGTATACCTGGACATAGTAATGAAGATTTTGCTTGGGGAAATTCATTCGTGTATCAGGGAAGTGCTTGTGCATACATGGTCAGACAGCTGAAGCAACCACTGAGCAAAATAATTTGTGTCATTTCAGTGCTTGTGCATACACAATTCAAACTAATGAACAGGTTACTGGGGAAAATTATTCATTACTGTGTCAGTGTTTGGGAAATGTTTCATTTTGGTGCTTGTGTATACCTGGATATGTGATGTCATGTGGCTTATGGAAGAGGCTTGTTGGCCACTGAGTTATATGCTTTACTATTCAAGTGGGCCACGATCAGAAAAGTTTGAGAAACACCGGTATGGACTGTTACTGCCCAACTCTCTGATATATTAGTATATGTAGAAAATGCAGTTAACAGTCATGGCTTTTAATCTGTCCTTTTGCAGAATGTTCTGGTTTTCTGTCATTTTTATACTGTTTTTTGTGTATTCAGAAAATGCATTTTGTTGGCTGCTTGTCTTTTTTATATACTTTATTTTGACTGGCATTCCACTCCAGTAATGTATTTAAAAGTAATTTATGTTTTTGATTCTTCACAGCCTTTGTTTCCCATCTAGATATTAAGCAAGCTGTCATGTAGCCAAGGCATTGAAATATTGTTTTCTTTACCACTTCATTTTTGTTTTGATTGGACTCTCATAGTGATAGCTTGTTGGCAAACAGGGAAGCAGTGTATTTTAAAATACCAGCTTTTGTGGTTTTGAGCATAGTGAAAGAATGCTAGCAAATGTACTTTTTCCTGTAAGAATAAATGTTTACACACTTCGCAGTCTTGGTTTCTACACCTAAAGTAGCTTAATGCCAGGTAACTTGCATATATATAATATATATATTATTTTGAAAGTATTTTAAGCTAATGTCTTAAAATGAACAAATTTTAATGATTAACTAATGCAATGGATTAATACACTCCAGTGAATCATACTGGCTTCAGGCTACACCTGGCAAAACAATACTGTCTGAGGTAGTTAAACATTCATTTGGCCCTCTCCCAAGACCCACTTCAGATTGCACCAACTTTACAGAAAGGATGCAGATTAATTATACACAAGAGATAAGTAATTATACAGTGTGGAGAGACTCTTTTAACTTAAGAGCAGAATAACCCTTATTAGATTCTGGAAGATCAGAAGGCTAGGAATTCTATTCCCTCCCAAAAATAGCAGCACATAGTAAATGGCTTTAAGTTATAAAAATTTCACACTCTTAAATGAAGCTGGAGACCGAGTGTCTACAGGCTGAATAGATTGGTAGTTGCAACATGCAGAAACTGCTGACTTTTATGGGTTTATGGCAGTCCAGGTGTTTACCCTGCCCTGAGGATTAATGTTTCATGTGTTTGTTTTAGTGTACTTGTGATCCTATTCAGTGGTTAACTTGGCAACAGCAAGCAGTCCAGTGACACACTTATCTTAAGTTAGCTGATGTGCTTCCCTCTTAACAAACTTGCACTGTAGTGTTATATTTTTCTTTGTTTTACTCTTAACATTTTCCCAGAACAAGATGTTGAGTGTAAATTATTTTTAGGGGGTGGGTCATTAGCACTACTACTGCACTTCTATATTGTCTGAGAGTAGCTATAATTGTAAGAAAATGAAAAACATAATTAGGGTAGAATGCTTGCATTAGAATAATCTAAAAATAAGCAGGCAGTGTACTACACATGCCTTGTGTTTTAAATCGGTATATGTGGTACTTGAATACTTCAGAATCAGTACATGTGAAATGGAAATGTGTATTGATCTGGGACTGGTACTCTGTATGCATCCTCCTTTTCTGGAAAATAAAATTAAGATATTGTGCATACCAATAAGGAAACAACTGCATGTGAAGCTTGTACATGACTATGGTGGTTACATAACATAATATAGTATGATCATTTTTGGCCATTTTTTGTAGTCTTTCTTTCGGGTGGTTGGGGCATTTTAGATCATTTTTGTCAGAAATAGCCTGGGGGGGGTCTCTGAAATGAAATGGCCTGTAGTTTACAGACACACCAGCAAATAAAGTAAGATTATGTGCAAGTTCTTGGCTATTGCAAATAAAGTAAGATTATGTGCAAGTTCTTGGCTATTGTGATGTGAAAGAAATGCAACCATGGTGGTGGTTTATTTCGCTTAAATATTGTAGGCTGAAAGCAGTTTCTCTGGGTAGGGAGTTGGGCTGGGGGCAATGCTTGTGTGAATAGCTGCAGTTCTGTCTACATTTTCAACAGTAATGTCGATTTTGCTCAAATAAGATCGACCAGAAGCTCTAAAATCTGAGTGGTTTGTATGTATGTGGTGGTGGTGGGGGGGGGGGGCTGTCAAGGAATTTTTGTTAAACCATGTTTTATTGTAGAAAGTCTAGTAAGTAAAATTAATTTTAAAATTAAATGTATACTTGGCTGATGCACACAAGCTGTGATAGTGAGTCTGTCAGCAAAATGAAAGTATGCAATGCAGTTGTTAGTATTTGTACTTTAATCCTGACCAGTAAAAGCAGCTACTTGGTAATGGGAGGGGGGGGGTGTTTGTGAATTCATTGAGGTGACTGCCCTTGTTTACTGTCCGTTATGGCTTTGCAAGATGACTGTTTGGGTAAAGTCTGCTGTTGGGAAACCCTGTAACTACCATTTCTGTGCAATGGACTAAATTAATGTTTTTTTGCTTTCTGATTTCAGAGGTTTTGAGCCAGGTACTTTTGGTAGGCTGTTGGGATGGGGGACTTTGCTTCCCATCCAGATATTAAGCAAGCTGTCATGTAGCCAAGGCATTGAAATAGTTTTCTTTACCACTTCATTTTGTTTTGATTGGACTCTCATAGTGATAGCTTGTTGGCAAACAGGGAAGAAGTGTATTTAAAATACCAGCTTTTGTGGTTTTGAGCATAGTGAAAGAATGCTAGCAAATGTACTTTTTCCTGTAAGAATAAATGTTTACACACTTTGCAGTCTAATGTCTTGAAATTAACAAATTTTAATGATTGACTAATGCAATGGATTAATACACTCCAGTGAATCATACTGGCTTCAGGCTACACCTGGCAAAACAATACTGTCTGAGGTAGTTAAACATTCATTTGGCCCTCCCCCAAGACCCACTTCAGATTGCACCAACTTTACAGAAAGGATGCAGATTAATTATACACAAGAGATAAGTAATTATACAGTGTGGAGAGACTCTTAACTTAAGAGCAGAATAACCCTTATTAGATTCTGGAAGATCAGAAGGCTAGGAATTCTCTTCCTCCCCAAAAATAGCAGCACATAGTAAATGGCTTTAAGTTATAAAATTTTCACACTCTCAAATGAAGTTGGAGACCGAGTGTCTACAGGCTGAATAGATTGGTAGTTACAACATGCAGAAAATGCTGACTTTTATGGGTTTATGGCAGTCCAGGTGTTTACCCTGCCCTGAGGCCCTGAGGATTAATGTTTCATGTGTTTGTTTTAGTGTACTTGTGATCCTATTCAGTGGTTAACTTGGCAACAGCAAGCAGTCCAGTGACACACTTATCTTAAGTTAGCTGATGTGCTTCCCTCTTAACAAACTTGCACTGTAGTGTTATATTTTTCTTTGTTTTACTCTTAACATTTTCCCAGAACAAGATGTTGAGTGTAAATTATTTTTAGGGGGTGGGTCATTAGCACTACTACTGCACTTCTATATTGTCTGAGTAGCTATAATTGTAAGAAAATGAAAAACATAATTAGGGTAGAATGCTTGCATTAGAATAATCTAAAATAAGCAGGCAGTGTACTACACATGCCTTGTGTTTTAAATCGGTATATGTGGTACTTGAATACTTCAGAATCAGTACATGTGAAATGGAAATGTGTATTGATCTGGGACTGGTACTCTGTATGCATCCTCCTTTTCTGGAAAATAAAATTAAGATATTGTGCATACCAATAAGGAAACAACTGCATGTGAAGCTTGTACATGACTATGGTGGTTACATAACATAATATAGTATGATCATTTTTGGCCATTTTTTGTAGTCTTTCTTTTGGGTGGTTGGGGCATTTTAGATCATTTTTGTCAGAAATAGCCTGGGGGGGGTCTCTGAAATGAAATGGCCTGTAGTTTACAGACACACCAGCAAATAAAGTAAGATTATGTGCAAGTTCTTGGCTATTGCAAATAAAGTAAGATTACGTGCAAGTTCTTGGCTATTGTGATGTGAAAGAAATGGTGGTGATTTATTTCGCTTAAACATTGTAGGCTGAAAGCAGTTTCTCTGGGTAGGGAGTTGGGCTGGGGGCAATGCTTGTGTGAATAGCTGCAGTTCTGTCTACATTTTCAACAGTAATGTCGATTTCGCTCAAATAAGATCGACCAGAAGCTGAAGCTCTAAAATCTGAGTGGTTTGTATGTATGTGGTGGGGGGGGGCTGTCAAGGAATTTTTGTTAAACCATGTTTTATTGTAGAAAGTCTGGTAAGTAAATTTTAAAATTAAATGTATACTTGGCTGATGCACACAAGCTGTGATAGTGAGTCTGTCAGCAAAATGAAAGTATGCAATGCAGTTGTTAGTATTTTTACTTTAATCCTGACCAGTAAAAAGCAGCTACTTGGTAATGGGAGGTGTGGGGGGGGTGTTTGTGAATTCATTGAGGTGACTGCCCTTGTTTACTGTCCGTTATGGCCTTGCAAGATGACTGTTTGGGTAAAGTCTGCTGTTGGGGAAACCCTGTAACTACCATTTCTGTGCAATGGACTAAATTAATGCAGCCATTTGCAGTTCATTACTGTTTTTTGCTTTCTGATTTCAGAGGTTTTTGAGCCAGGTATTTTTGGTAGGCTGTTGGGATGGGGGACTTTCTTGTCGCCAGACGCCAGTGTTGGAATGAAATAACCATTTAGTGTTGTAATTCTGGCTTTGCAATGAGGGAGTAAGCAATATGCATACAGGCTGTGGGACTACAGTCTCTGTGCAGCAGATATATTTTAATGCTGGAAGGATCAAAGCAGAAAGTATAGTGGAGGCAATGGAATGACTGCCCCTGTTAGTCCTGCAAAGACAATGTAAGCTGTGACAGTGTGTGCATCACAAATGCATTAATAGTCTTTAATCCTGGCAAGGCCAAGCCAGATAGTTGGTAGATCATGGCTGTGGCACTGTCAATGAATGTCAATGAAATGAGTGCTGTTTCTGAAGCTGTAAATCATTACATGTATACAACAGTGGCACTTAAATCATTTCTGCAATATCTTCATTTCAGAGTTGCAACAGCTCGACTACATTAACCAGAATGAGTGAACAGAGCGTTACAGTGGCCTATCTGAAGTCTATTAATTTTAAAGAGTTGACTCTTAATGAGAAGTTAAGAATCAAGAGGACTGGAAGACCCACACCTGATTTGAAGATAGAGTCTGCAGGTACAAGTAGGTCAAGAACATACACACGCAGCTTCAACAGGTCAGTGTATGACAAACACACCTGGACCTGTGGTTGTGAGGAAACAAACAGCTTGTACTGCTTCCCATGTTTGTTACTTGGTGGAGAGGAAGCCTGGACATCAAAGGGTATGGATGACCTGAAGAGACTGGAAGAAAAGTCCAGAAGGCATGAAGTGTCTGCTAAACATCTAGACAACGAAATGAGTCTAGCAGTGTTGGGAACTGTGGATATCAGGTCTCAGTTAAGTAGTGGATACCAGTTATCAGTAGAAAGACACAACAAGAAAGTGGATGACAACCGTCATGTTCTGTCTATTTTAATAGAATGCATGAAGACGTGTGGTGCACAAGAACTAGCTTACAGAGGTCATGATGAGTCTGAAGAGTCAAGGAATCCAGGAAACTTCCGGGCAATAGTAGAATTAGTCAGCCAGTTTGATAAGAAGTTGTCAGACCACATGACAGCTTCAACTGTTTTCAAAGGAACATCAAAACTATTCAAAATGAACTCCTGGACTGCATGTTAACAGTATGCAGAGAAGAAATAAAAAAAGAGATTTGTACTGCAAAATTTATAGCGGTAATTGCAGATGAAACCACTGATTTTGCTGCGCGTGGCAAATAGCTATTGTGTTCCGTTACATTGTCAATGGACAGGTGGTGGAACGTTTTGGGGATACTTTACACCACTTGGACAGACAGCACAACATATTGCTGTTGTGATAGAACAACAGTTGAAGGAAGTAGTGGGAGACCAGCATGAAAAAGTGATTGCTCAGAGTTATGATGGTGCATCGGTTATGAGTGGTATTCAGCATGGGGTCCAGGCCATCATAAGAGAAAAGTTTAAATATGCCTACTATGTACACTGCTACGCCCACCAACTTAATCTGGTAATGCAAAGAGCCGCACAACAGAACACTGAAGCAAGGATATTTTTTTCCACACTTGGTGGAATTCCAGCCTTTTTCAGTCGTTCAGCTCAAAGACAAGCTGCTCTGGATAATATTGTATCACGACGCATGCCAAGAGTGTCAGGAACACGGTGGAATTTTAACATCCGTACTGTAAATGCAGTGTACGAGAACTTGGAGTCGCTGGAAGAGTGCTTTGATTATTTGTGCAGGAATCCTACATCTGGTGCAGCAACTGTACTGGAAGCAAATGGGCTACTGCAATCACTTGAAAATGACCAATTTAAATTTTGGCTTGCTGTCTTCCATTGTATAATGCCCCATGTTGATATTCTGTACAGGCAACTTCAGTGTCGTACCACAGATGCAACTGCTGTTGAAAAGGATGTACATACATTTTGGATGCAATTGACCGTGTCAGATCGGGTATCGATGGTATTGCAGAACAGTACCTACATACAGAGAACATCCAGTCAAAACGTAGACGAGGGCCATCTGCTTCCCAACCACTGCATGAGACCTTATCAATTGCTGCAAAGGAAGTGTGTGATGTCATAAGGTTCCAGGCAACATCACGATTTCAACAAACTGGCCATCTTCAAGCTTCTCAGTTACTTCTGCCTGGAAAGTTTTCAACATACATAAGAGAGTTTCCAGAAAATCTGTTCACAGGAACAATGGACAGCTATCCATTCCTGATGAGGGGACCACTTAGAACAGAACTTGGAGTGGTGTATCAACGTGAAGACTTTAAAGCAGCTGGCAGTGCAGTCAAGATGTTACAATTCTTGTTGGACAACTCCTTAACCCATGTGTTTTCACAGACTTACAAAGTGTTGTTAATTATAGCCACCACACCAATGTCAACTGCTGAGGCAGAAAGGTGTTTCTCAACACTGAAAAGGATTAAAACATTTCTTCGTTCTACAATGGGGCAAGACAGATTGAATGCTTTGGCTATGCTTTCCATAGGAAAGGAGTTAATGCGGAGTATACCCAACTTCAACCACAGAGTGATTGATTATTTTGCACAAAATAAAGAGAGACGAATGGACTTTATCTATAAGTAACGGAACACCATACAGAAGAACACGAGGCACTTATTTGGTACTATACTAGTACTACAAGCACTTATGTAACCCAGCCACTGGGGATGCACAAGCTAGTGCATTTCTTCGTGCCGGTCCCAAGCCCGGATAAATGGGGAGGGTTATGTCAGGAAGTCTGGGCATCACCACATATAACCTCCTGACAAAATTTTGTGGGACAATACAGATTTTGATACAGGATTGGTCGAGGCCCAAGTTAACCATCACCACCACCAGTACTACCCTTTACCAAAAGGGTGCTGGCAGAAATTGGGGGGAGGCTACTGTTGGCTCTAGAAGAGGGCAACGGCAGAAATTGGGGGGAGGCTACTGTTGGCTCTAGAAGGGGAAGGCATGCCCAAAGGTTATGTGATTTGGACATGTGCTGAGGGATGCTACTAGGTATATTGGGAGAAGGATGCTAAGGATGGAGCTGCCAGGGAAGAAAAGAGGAAGGACTTGTAATTAGATTTATGGATGTGGTAGAGGAAGTGATGTGGTGACAGAGCAAGATGCAGAGGACAGGAACCAATGGAAACAGATCTGATGTGGCAAACCCCTAACTGGAACAAGACTGCAAGCACCTATTTGGAACCAGCTGGGGTCATGTGAATATTATTTGCTTTGGGAAACTTAAAACTGTCCCTTTTGAGCCTCCATGAAAAGGGAGTTGGGAGAAATCCAGTATGACCTGATGTGTGTTCCAGACCACAGCTTCTAAGGTGCACGACAGCTTCTCAGGTGCAGAAACGTGAGTATGAACTACTGTTTGCAGTATACAGCAGAGGTAAGTGTTCAAACCAATGTGTGTATAACAATGTGTGCTGTGTAGACTATTCAGCATGTGCCATACTGACTGAGCATTTATTTCATGTAAATAAGTATGTGAAGCATTGATCCCATTGCACCCCGTCTTGTTAGCCACACCCATCTTGGCCACACCCCGTCTTGTTGGCCACACCCCGTCTGGCCACACCCCGTCTTGTTGGCCACACCCATCCAGCTGTCTCCTGCAGCCCCCCTATGATTTGAAGTCACCAGCCGCCACTGCCAGGGTCCGTTGTGGCACCATCTTTGTGGAGTGGGATAACTGTTGCTGTGCGCCACTCTGTGGGTACGTAGCCTGAAGAGAGGCTGAGTTTGAACAGTGTGTTTAGGTGAGGGGTTAGTTCATTTTGGAGCTCTTGTAAGACACAGCCTGGGACACTGTCCGGTCCCATTGAAGCTGTGTTTTTGGCTTTGGATAGGGCTGTTTTAACCTGTGTGTCGGTGATTGATGGGGCCCTACATTCTTCTGGTATGGTTATCGGCCCTTTAGGGGATGAGAGGGGGGTGAAGTTTGCACTAAACCTGTCTGCCAGAATGTTGGCAATATCAGTCATTTCAGTGTACTTTCTGCCATTCTGCACTAACTCAGAGCAGATCTGAGAGTTTCCACTTAGGTTCTTGACATAGCTAAGACATTGGCAATTTTTCTTTCAAAACTAGCCTTGGATGATTTAATGAGGGATCGTAGTTTATTGCTGATACTGATCAGGGATGTCTTTCCTTCTTGGGATTTTACTCTTTTCTGTACTAGTTTCCTCCTTCTGTTGTATAGCTTGTTTATGGCAGGGATCTATGGTTTTAGCAATCATAAGAATGTTATAGCAATAAATCACATGACCAGATGGTCGCAAGATGAGAATGCTAATGCCCACTTGTTCAAACACCCACACTTGCCCCTTTTCTGGACCCATGTTAGCAGTTGCTCCTGTGTCCAGGATTTGATGTTCAACATTGTTTAAACAAGTGGGCATGAGCATTCTCATCTTGTGACCTTCTGGTTGCATGACTTAGTGATTCAACATTGTTACAATAGTATAAAAACATAGTAAACCCATATATATATATATATATATATATATATATATATATATATATATATATATATATATATATATATAAACATATTTATTTATTTATGTGTGTGTGTGTGTGTGTGTGTGTGTGTGTGTGTGTGTGTGTGTGTGTGAATGCGTGTGTGTGTGTGTGTGTGTTTGTGTAAAGTCTTCTGACATTTAGTTTTTTGCAAACATGTATTCTTTTTAACTGTATAATTAGCAAAAATAGTTAGAATGCAATTTTCAATGTGTTAGTATTTCTGTTTCCTCACCCTCTTTGTCACCATCCCTTCTCTTATACCCATTTGTTTTGTGTATTTCCATTTGTTTAACTATGATATGCAGCAGCACAGCATCCTGCACCTGTTCCATTGGCATTCCTGTCAGCTCCCAACAGATGGCAGCAGCAGCACCACCACCAATCACACCACCACTAGCACTGGAAGCACATTGCATAGCTGGAGCTTGACCTCTTACAGTTGCCTCCTCACCTGCTGCCCTGTCTGCACTACATGCATCATATAACCTGTACCAGAGGTTGGTGCAGTGTCATATGCCAGTAGCAGTGCAAAAGAAGGTGACATCTTTGTTATCCATTAGCATATGGCAGACATTGTGTGGGATATCATCAACCTCCTGTTGGATGTTCACATCAGTCACATGGAGATCAAGCTCTGGGAACACATTGAGTCAAGTCACTACCCTGCACTGCCTCCACATTCTGAGATAGAACACATAGGTAACAGTACCTCAGGTGATGAGGAATCTCCCATTGTGTCTCTGCTGGCAGAGAGTGCATCTGTGAATACCCACTCCTATAACACACCCTGGTGTTCCCCACTGTGTTGTGTCCATGCCCACTCCTGTTGGTGTAAAAATCATCCCTTCACCTTTGTCTTCCCTCTGTTTGTTGGATGTGTACTTTAGCATTGTGTTTCTCCGCCCTCATTGTGTTACTCCATAACCTGTTAGTCTTGTCAGTCTTTCTCTGCCACCTAACCTACCCCCCTTTTACCTTCCTCTTACTTTCCTTACTTCCTCCTCCAGCTTCCCCTACTCTTAAAGAAAGTGCAACCTGTCCACACAAAAAAAGTTTATTCCTCCTACCCCAGATACATTCTGCTCATTTCTTATTTGCAAAGCTTCTGTTCTACCCTTTGCTTGTTTCCCCTTTTCATCGCTGATCTATACTTCCATTGCCAACCTTTAATCTAGTCAAAAAAACAGATAAACACACCACACATGTCCAATAAGAGCTTACCAACATTATCTTTTTGAGGTCAAACTGTACACCATGGGTCAGAGATGCATGATTTATGTCCATATATAACCAATGGAAAATGGCACTTCTTATTGTACAGAAAAAAATGAAGTCTAGTCTATGTCATGTGCATCAGATATTGTCATCAGCTGTGCAAATGAGCTGAGTGCCTGTCTATGGTAGTTGTCAGTTATGAGATGGAGTAAAGCTGATGCCGCTATTCTGACTCCTCCCAGAGCTCAGCATGTCAATGACTTGCTTTGTAGACTGTCAATACAGAGTTTAGTGTTCAAATCCCCCTCATGGTTGCATATTTTATTTACTTTTCTGTTTACATTCTGTCCATGTGTAACATTCCACCTGTATTTGTTTCCCTGACCTCTTCAGTATAACTTGTGCAATGGTTCATCTTGTTAATGCTGTATTTAACAGACTATCACTGAGCAGAGTCCTTTAATTCAGTTGTTGTTAAGTGACATTCCCTTGCTATGTATTTCTTTCACCCCTTTAGTATGACTCCTGCAGTTTGTTCCCCAGTTAATGCTGTGTGTACAAAATGTCACTGAAGAGGGTAGTTGGTTCAAATTTCCTCGAGGCTGTTATTTTGTTTTTCATTACATTTGCAATTATAGCGCAGGTACACTGATAAAATGAAAATGTGATAATGTCAGGAGTGGTGCATGTTGGTCCATCATGTTACTTCACTGTATTCTCCTGTCCTGTCTGAGTGTCAGTCACATTTTGCCGTGATTGGGTATTTTATATGAACATCTATGCATTTGTCAAACCACCTTCTCCATTATGTCTTGCCTTCTTCTTAGGTGCACCATCTCCCTACTACCACCTCTACACTCAACTCTTAACAGTTGTTGTCTTACTTTGGTCTGTAATACATTTTTATGCATAGCTTTTGCCTTGAGTCACAAAAATAACTCAATATATTAGTATTCATCTGTGAGTGCTATTGTGCACTGGCTAAACTAGATGCTCATGTATGGTCAATCCTTACAACAGCTGTCTGTACTTTACTCTGGCTGTAGGCTGGTCTAGCATGATCTTCCCATGGGTCCCCATTGCAGCTGTGACAAGAACTGCTCATTGCACATACTGGCCTGGCTGCATGCATTCCTAATGAGCTTTGGGGCTTGTCTTGCACACATGGCAAACAGTGTTGTCCTGGCCATGATTTTCATTTCTTTTATCAAACCCTCTCATTGCATCATAACTACATAAATGAAATGTTATCCTGAGGAAAGAGACTTCATTCACTGAAAAATACACACCCCCACTTTCCCCACATTACCCAAGTCCCTGTCTCTAGATGATTGCCACTGTTGAAGAGACACCCCAACCCTATGTAGAAAATGGGGAAAAATGAGTTGTGGATGGATGGATGGATGGATTCCTATTTCCTTTAAACATCCATTCAGACAAAGCAAAACGTCCCTCATAAATATTTTGTTCATAGCAACTGCAACTGTATTGTCACTGTATTTCAAAACTATTGGAATCACTACCTTCTTTTGCTTCACATATGTAGCATCTTTCATTTTATAAGCTACTTCACTCACTATTGCATGTGTTACCAATACAGGCAATATTCCACTCACGAGACATCCTTGTCTTATACTACACTTCATGCATATTTCTTTACTCATCCACACATTCACTGACACTCTAACTTTATTATTTGATATGCTGACATACACACTCTCCTAATTCTATTACCTATTCCATACTTCTCCACAACATCCCACAAAGCATGTCCTACTGTATCAAATGCCTTGTTACTATCACCTACCATAAGTTTCACATCCTCCCTTTTACTTATAATATCGTTAACGATTTCTCTCACTGCCAGTAACAATTCTTGACATCCCTTTCCTTTTATACCACATATACTTTCTTCCATACTATATGTCATCCTTCCTTCCATTCTCCTCTGTATTATTCTCATAAAAAAATCATGATCTCTGTTATTTAGTGTGATAGGTCTCCAAATATTTATTTAATTCTTCTCATCTTCCTTCCATATAAATTTTAATATCCCACTACACAAGTCTTCATAAACAAACCCTTCCTTCAATCAGTCATTCTATACATTTACAAAATACTCTCTTTGCAAATCCATTAATTTCTTGTACATTTCATAGCCTATAGCACTTGGGCCTGGTAATAAATCAACATTTACTGTTCTTCATCCAATTTACTAATAGCAGTTTATTTTCAAATTCTTCCTTAACTAGTTCTAGAAATGTATTTTCTGTTCATTCTCTCTTATTTTCATTCTTTTCACTCTTATACAGACTTTCCACGTGCTGTACTACAATACTCATAATTTGTTCTTCTTTTCTTTTTACCTTTTCATTTCCCTTGTTATAATATCCTCCTTTACTATTTCACTCAAATATGCAGATACTTCCATCCTTCTTCCATGCAAATAATAACTCTGCCTAAACATGACTGCCTTTGTTTTTTCTTGATTTCTTTTCTACATTTCTTTTTCCATATCATACTCTATTGATTATTATCTGTACACTCCAATACATTTCCATGCAGTTTCCCATACGTCACTATCTCTTCCTTTCTTACATCATCCTGTCATAGCAAAAACACTTTTTATATTACTTTTTAAATTTACCCCAACATTCAGACCAGTTCTTATGCAAGTCCTTCCTGGTAATATCATCCTTCCACAGCTGTAATATCTCCCCCAGTTTCATCCCATCATTTCTTATTTATTGTTTTTATTTCCTTTCCTATGTTAATATACTCCTGTTTCCTTCCATCACCTCCATCTGTATTGCTAAATGGTGTGAAAAGCCCATCACGACTGTATCACCATCTACTACTAGAAATGGTGTGAAAAAACTGTCAAAACTGCATCACCATCTGCTAATCTCAAGCTTTCTAATAATACAAAATAATCAATTTCAGATCCAATGGCCCCTACTATAAGTTCATTGACTTTTGTTCCACATGTTTTATAAGTTCCTGTATTTTTAACATCTTTTCAATTATTTTTACATTTTTTTACTTAAATCACAATTACAGTCCCTTACAATTATATTTTCATGTTAACCACCACATAGTCTAATATATGATGAAAGAAGGTCATTTTCTCCTTGCTAGTTATAGCAGAATATAATGCTGTAGTTCTATAAATATGTCTTCTCCACCTCACATCTACAATAGTTAACCTTCTCATCTTTGTCAACATTACAGTATTTTCACTGTTTTTTTACAGAGTACAGCCACTCAAGAACAATGTTTGCTTCCTAAGTTCCATATTATATTTTCATCCCACAATTTTTCTTTTTGCTGTCTTTCACTTGTCAGGAATCATCTTCTAAGCAGCAATAATGTCTGACAGGGTGTGTGTTAATGTGCAATTAACGCCCGCTCAAGGATGTTATCGGTGTCGGGCCTCGACACCCTGGAAGGGTGTTAATTACACATTAACACACACCCTGGATGGAATTATTGCACTTAGACAATGGTCTTGCTGTAAAATTGTTGTGTTTTACTTGCTTATTTATTTATTTTTTAAGTACTATTTTTTTTTATATATTTTTAATGTAAAATTGTTCCTCTGCCTACTGTTTCAAACTTGCTGTAGTATATGTTAATGGTGTTGGAGGAAGCATTTTACATCAAATATATATAAAAAATAATATAGTGCTTAAAAACAATAAGCAAGCGAAACAACAATTTTACATACAGCCCATTCTGTCTCCCATACACACATACAGTCTCTTCTGCTTTCACATACATACATATACACACAGAATCTCCTCTGCTTTCATACACACATTCACTCACACAAGATCTGCTTCACCCTCTTTCTGAATCTCTCACAGTATCCAGCTGCTTTCATAAACACATTCAGTCTCATTCTTTCTTGATCTCCCTTAGGCAGTCTCCTCTACTTACATACATGCATTCACTCACACATCATTCTCTCTTTCTCTCTCAATCTCTTCATCCATCCATCTCTCTCTCACTCACTTACTCACACACACACACACACACACACACACACACACACACACACACACACACACACACACACACACACACACACACACACATATACATGATCGCTCTGTCTCTCTCTCTCTCTTACTTATGTACATGCATACACTCTCACACATACATGCGCTGCATTTTCTTTTTTCATTTTTTTCTCTTTTTATTTTATACTCACTCAACAGCAAAAGTGCCACTTAGTGAGTGTAAAATAATGGCTTGCTCACTCTCACTAACATGCACATACACTCATACACAGACATAAACACACACACACAGATACACAGACCTTTTTGTCTTCTTTTTTTATATTTTACACT
>NC_056731.1:1423172268-1423177268 GCF_019279795.1 Protopterus annectens
GGGTAAATACAGCAACTAGCGTCCATGTAGTAATTCTGACCAGTGCTCAATGGCAGCTAGTGAAAGATATCCATTTAAAATAGGGAATCTTTAGCAATTAAGTTTACTGCATTCTTCTACAAGCAGAGTAAGATATGTCTTAGTGAAATGGATTGCAGGACATAAATTAGCTTTGGCCAGTGGAAAAAGCTCTTCAGTCTGCAGATTCTGAGTTATACGCACCCAAGCTATAGAACACAACATTGTTTAACATCTTCAGGAAAGTTACAGAAAATATTACTTCTGTGACAACAAAATACTTTTCATCTGTCCTTTTTTTTTCAGGTTGCTGTTGTCCAAATGAAGACTGGAAATGCCAGAATCATACTGTCATTTCTTTATTAAAAGGAAGAAGGAAACAAAAATAGAGACCTGCATTTACAAAATGTAGTGTAAGTTCGTAGATATGATGGAGGTTAATCACTTCTCTGAAAAAAAGGGTAGCTACATGCTTTTCTCTGACAGGCATGTTTTATCAGTCTATTGATATAAAAGAGAAAAAGAAAGAAAGAAAGAAAAAGAGATTTTGAACTGAACCCTTTAACACCCGTTAGTAATCAGCAAGGGTATTTAAAGATACAGCTAATGTTTTTTGTTTGAGTACTGCTAAGAAAAGGAGTTTCTAAAGTTGAAAGTGAAGGGACATGCCAGGAATGGTTTTAACAAGAATATATTAGTAGTGTAGATTACTGAGTTATAGGATATTTTAGTGGTTAAAAATAGTGCACCACACAGGTGGCAGCCTTCTGTGCACATGTAGTGCTTTAGAATGGATGATAATTTACCAATGACAAAAGATTACTTTAAGATCAATTATATAATGCTTATGAACAGCCATACTTAAGTGTCAGTGGTAATGTAAACACCTTGGAGAGAGCATCTTTGAACTATATAGCATACTTTATAAACATATGTGAGGCACCCCAATTTTTGAAAAGACTTTGTTTCATTCAGTATTCTATATTAATATTAGTGACACCTGAAAGTTGTCTTCCAAAATGAGATGGAACTAAAAGCTATGTAAGGAATCTATATCATTTCATTATTTTATAAGGGCTATTTTGTTACACCACTAGTAACCACAGAACAACATAAATTCTAAGTTGTATAGTCTTTGTAAAAAATATATAGAAAAATACAATGAAAGCTGGAGGAGTTATAATTTGGACTGCACTTGTTAACATTCAGACTGGTGTCTGCAGACATCAGATGTGAAGTCTTCCAAAAACAAAAGAGATATTCAGCTTTAAATGTGTTTAGTTACATTTCTCTATTCATGAAATGATGTCATGTATTTTGTTCTGACTTTAATCACAACTCAGTGCACTCAGTGCAACATAAACTTTTTGCATTGAAAATTATGGGAGCTACAGTCATGAGATACTTTGATAAGAAATATATATATTACACACTTCACAAGCCTGTGTGTCTGTAATTCACAAAAGTTTTATAATGTTTTTAATTTTAATAATTATTTTTCATTTGTGTTTTCCAAGTACTGAAATATATTTTGGTGCATGAGTTATTTCATAAATGTTCAAGCCAATTAGTGGAATAGAAAGTTCTGCTACAATTGTCTTCTGTTATTAAATTGGATGTATAAATACCTTTTTTCCTGCTGGAAGAAATGTAATCTCACATACCAAAGTTAAAGATATGTTATATATAACATATATTTTCAGAGCATACCATTTTTTTCAGGTAATAAAAGCAAAGTGATGGTGGCAGTGTATTACTGTGACTGCAAGTAGCAGAGATGCTGCCCTGTGCAGAAATCAGTTCTCAGTACATAACCCAATCTTCGGTGAAGACATATGTCTCTGAAAGGAGAGATGATAAGTTGCCAAGTAAAGGAGAGTATTATTGCTAAAATTGTCTAATCTTGGTGAGTATCTTCGTGAGGTGGACACTGTTTTTCACAAAATCTCACCAAGACTACACTGATATATATACTGTATTTATATAGCATATGTCATGGACAGAAGTAGGTTAAAAATTAAAAAAGCTAGCTGGGTGCACAAGACACAGGATAAAGAAATGCCCAATCCAGATAGGCACACTGGTGCCAGGAGTGGAAAAGATGACAGTATAGAATCCTCAAAATACAGAAACATTCCTACAATGGATAAAGGCCAGGCCCAAGGGGAGGATGGGCCCTATTGTAGGAAAAATTAGTAGTCCACAAAAATCACAAAAACTGATAGGCCAAAGAAGAGCCATAAAGACTACACCTTTCTCAACATACTAGATAATATTAAGATACAACCAAACATCATAATACTGAGTGATTTCAACTACCCTGTCATTAATTGGGAAAACTACTCAGGTACCAACACCTTTGCCCAACGGTTCTTGGAATTCATAAATTCCAACACCTTGGAACAACTAATCCATAGTCCCACCAGGGGCCCGAATATCCTAGACCTGGTCATTACCAACATGAGAGATTGATGATCCACATCAGTGGTCACCCCTTCATTGGTCAGGTCTGACCATAAGCTAATCACCCTTGACATCCACATCCCACCTCCCACCCCCCAGTAGGGAAACCTCCATAAAAAACTTATCCAAAGCAAACTTCATGCTGCTCAAGTCTGAAATGACAAACTTCATGACACCCATGCTGACGGGTACTGGAAGTTCGACTGCTGAATCTTACGCTAAGGCACTGTATGAGCACATCCACTCATGCATGAATCATGCCATTCCAAACTGAATCAAGATGGTTTCCTCCAATCTGGTGGTTCCCTGACATAAACAAACTATACAACAGAAGGAAGAAACTGTTGCAGAAAAGAAGAAAATCCCAGGATGCAAAAAACTCCCTTACCAGCCTCTGTAAGAAGCAGAGATCCCTCATAAAATCCTACAAAGCTAGTTATGAAAATAAAATTGCCAAAGATTCTAAGGACAACCACAAGGCATTCTATAGTTATGTCAAGAATCTAAATGGCAATGCTCACAACTGCTCTGAGCTACAACAGAATGGCATTAAATATACTGATCCCAAGGATATTGCCAATATCCTGGCAGATCGATTCAGTGCCAACTTCACACCCCTCTCACCCCCTAAAGGGCCCATCTCAATATCAAAAGATTGCCAAATTTTGGTACTCATGGCCACACAGGTAAAAAATGCACTCTCCAAAGCTAAAAATGCAGCATTCATGGGACCAGACGACATCCTGGGCTGTGTACTACATGAACTACAAAATGAACTGGCACCTCACCTAAGTGTCATGTTTAATCATAGCCTCACCTCAGGCTTCGTGCTCAATGAGTGGTGCACAGCTACAGTTATCCCACTCCACAAGGGGGGATCCATCTTGGATCCCGGGAACTATTGTCCCATCAGTCTGACAAGCCTGATCTGCAAAGCCATGGAATGCATTATCATGGAACTTATAAACAAAGACATTGGCAACCTTCAAACACTGGACCCCACCCAGTTTGGTTTCATAAAGGGCCGATTTTGTCTCCTCAACCTGATTGACTTCTTCAAATCAGTCTCCAGAGCCGTGGATGAGGGTAAGGTGGTCCACACAGCCTATCTGAACCTCGCCAAGGCCTTTGACATCATCCTCCACTCTGGAAGCATAGATAAACTTACTAAGGTGGGCATTAAGCCCTATGTCACTCGATGGGTTGCCAACTGGCTTACTGGCAGAACCCACACTGTAAAAGTAGCCAACTCAAAATCCAGCTCCAGACAAGTAACAAGCGGAGTACCTCAGGGTTCAGTCCTGGGACTGCTCTTGTTTGACATCTACTTCTCTGAAGTACAGGCCAGCACTAAGGAACTCTGGCTAACAAAGTTCACAGATGACTGCAAACTGGGAGCCATTATTAAATCCCCAAATTATGTGGATATTCTAAAAACGGGACTTACAGAAACAGATGCTTGGTGCCAGAGCCATGGGCTCAAGCTCAATGCCAAGAAATATATAGTTATCCCCTTTGGTAAAAACCATGTACCCATGAATTACCACATAAGTGGCAGTACACTAAACACCGAAGGTGTGATAAGGGACTTAGGGACACAGGTGGACAGTGGTCTCACTTTGGATAACCACATAGCCACAACAGTCAGGAAATCCTTCTATGTGGCACACCTCATCACTAAGGGGTTTTCATCAAGAAAAAAGGAGGTCATTGTCCCACTGTACTCATCCCTCATTAGACCCATTATAGAGTACAACGCCCCCTTTGGTATGTACCTCATAAGACATCTCCAACAACTGGAAAGGCCACAGAAATACCTCACTAAAAGAATCACAGGCCTAAAGCAGATGCCATATGCTGACCATCTAAAAACCTCCAGCTATACTCTGTTGCATATCGCCTACTCAAAGGTGATCGCATCTTAACATACAAGGCCATGTCAAACACAGTGTTGTTGGACATGCTACACTTAAAGAAATCCCAAGCTCTCAGAGCTACACACTCCAGGGATCTAAATCTGGTCATCACAATGAACAAAACATGCTGGAGTGATAGGTTCCTGACCCAGAGACTCCCCATACTCTGGAATAGACTGCTCATACATGTCAAGCTGAGTGCCTCTTTGGCCCTCTTCAAAAGGAACCTTGATGATTGGATGGGAGATAAGAAATTCACACCAGGGATCACGTCAGTTGCCCTGCTGGACAGGGGACCAGGGAAGTAAATATTCTGGGAAGAAATAGCCAGGGAATTGATATGGCTAGGCTTGTATAGGCCCTAGGGCCGATAGCCTAGTACCAACCTATGAACCTATGAACCTATGAAGTGGACTATTGAGGATAAGAAAGAAATTATGTATTGTAACTATTATGCAAAAAGCCCAGAATTTCCAGACACAAGATATACAAAACAATTAAGAGAGAAATTAGAGGAAAGAAAAATACTTCCACAAGAAAAACTGTCAGAAGCATCAAATAACAATTTGTATTCATTAATACAACAGATTTGTGAAAAACAGT
>NC_056731.1:1423182268-1423207268 GCF_019279795.1 Protopterus annectens
AGACTGTGAGGCACATGTAAAAGAAGTCATGGAAACAAAGGCTAAAGAGGTGTGGAAAATATTTCAGGGTTTTTTATTATTAGAATATACTTTAGAGACAGTCAGTTGAGTCAGTTAACTTAGCTTTTGGAGTGATGTGTAAAAGGGTCTTTACAGTACAGACACTAAAGCCTGAGTACAGAAGTCAGGACAAGTATCCATACTATTCAGGAAAAAGGACTGTTAGATGATATTATCCAGGGGAATCAGAATATACATGCAGTAAACTTTGGATATATTTATCAGCACTGCTACTCTTATCAAGCATCACAGAATTTCCACAGATTATTATTGTTTATCAGTACTGTTACTGAACACAGTATTTGGATATTGTTAACATCTAATAAAGCATTATAAACAGAACTGCAGTGTTTGCAGACATTATTGCAAAAGTACAAGAAAGACTTGGCCCATAAAGGAGAGAATGGCACCTGTTCAGCATATGTATGGGTAATTAATAGATAAAGACTTTCATTCCAATCTCATTTCAGTTGTTTCCAGTTAATTCTAGTGTACAGTCTTATCAATTCGTTCAATGCTGGGCCTACCATCGATGAGGGGGGCAACACTTAAGGTAAGTCCCAAAAGTGCATAGCAACCTTATCAGCAGTCAGGCTATGTGTATTCTACAGAATGGACTGCAGGGCAAAGTAAAAGCAGTCTCTGATACTTTTTCCCAGTCTTCCATTATCTACAGCAGAAGTGTTTCATAACAGACTTTTCAATAGCACACCAGCTTTTTTCCAGATGGGAGACTGTGAACTTCACACAGAATAAGGCCACAGCTGACAGCACTACAGTTACTCCTTACAGAATATATCTTTTGGCAGATTTAAACTTCATACAGAAAACAGCCAGAGCAGATGATGTACCTCTGCATACAGTAATTGCAGCTATTACAAGATTGCAGAGCACCAGTGTTTAAACAGTACTTCAGGAAAAGCCCCCCAAAAATCAATAGACCAATGCTATTTCATAAAATCTACAACATTCAGCAGTGTTTCTTCAGAGCATAACAAGATATTATCCAGTTAACAGCAACACACTTCACCATCTCCACAAACGTTCATGTTTCCAGTGTGACATCACACAGCCATAAAGTAAAAAAAAAGTTAAAAAAAGCTGCAGATGAAAGGACGCATTCTTCCAGAATCATAAAGTTATATAAGAGTTTATATGCACCTTTCAGCTAACAGCTCAGAAAAGTTTAAATACATCAGTAAAAGTAATTTGCATACTCTTGTATAAACATGTCGAACAATGCTTCTACAGTTAAGACACCAGTAAATGTTTGATTTAAAGTTAAAACTTGAGTTAAGCAGTCTAAAAAACTGTGTTCCAGAAATGTTCATTTAAATTTAAAGGTTATTAGTTCAGAAATGTTACATCTTTCCAGATGCAAAAGGGTTAAATCACAGAAGCACACTGCAACAGACACAATATTTCATCATTCACAGTATCAGTCAACTTCTATCAGTTTGGTTTTAGACTTAAATAACACAAATTCTTATTTACAATCTTCAGAACTATGTAAATGCTACAACACTAATTCGAGATACAGAGTTAAGTCACAGTATTTCACATACAGATGTCAACACAGTCAATCTATGCAACATGAATAATTCTTAACCAAACATAAAGCAAACACTTATGTCTCAAGTTCACATTACAAATGTTCAGAATGTAATAAATTCTAGTTCACATGTATTTCAGACTACAGAGTTAAGTAGCAACAGTGTAAATACAGACATAAACACAGTCAATGTACGTACCATGTAGATTTCCAGACCAAATCGAAAGAAAAGATTTGCCATGTCTCAATTTCATGTTCTTTCAAATAGAGATGTTCAGATTATAATAAATTATGTTTTCTTGTTTTCAAATGCCAGTGAAAATATTGCACTGAGGGGGGTTAAGAGGAATCAAAGTGCAGATTTTAATTAGGCTGATAAAGTAAATGCCAACATAAATGATATACAGATTTCAGGGAAAAGTAAAGAAAAAATGCATACCTTATCTCAAGTCAATGTTATTACTAGTGTATCAGGGAAAGATAAAGAAAAAAACATTCCATAACTCAAGTCAGTGTTGTTGCTAGTTCAATAAAAAAAGGATTTTCAGCTTATCTATAAAGTATGTGGCAGTCCAGCACCAAAACAGAGCATTTATTTGTCATTGTTTAAGGTAGAAAGAAATGACAATATTTCATTGTTTACAGAAGAAATATGGAATAATGTACTTATTAATGAAGACAATCAACTTCAGTTATAGATAGACCTTTACTAGAGGACATAAATGTAGTTTTGTCAGGATTTAACAGGTCAAAGATTACAGCAGCTAACAGATGGAAGTGTAACATCTCCGTACTATTTATGGACATGTCATCAAAGTTCTATGTTATTTTAGACTTCGGTAACAAGATTTTATGGAAAAAAAAATGCTCTAGAATGTACAGTAGTGCACACAGATGACACCTGTAAGAATTTGCATGTAGTAGTTTGTGCAAATGTACAAAATTTGAAGTATTAGTTATGACAGTTATATGCAGATTTATGGCTTAATGATAAAATAAATTTTAGTTCAGCTGACACAGCTTAAGTGCACAGAAAGACTTATTGGGAGTGGCCAGTGTAGAAAAAGGGTAACCATAGGCATTTATGTTGTGTAGGGTATGCCAGAAATGACAGTCACGTTATTTCGCTGAACAAAGTGTTTACAATTACAGATTTGGCAAATTAATTTTTGTGTTATTGTTTTGTTTAGCAGACATTGTTAAGACATTTGTATTATGGCAGTAAAGTGTTGCAATGCATAAATAATATCTTGATACAGAGACAAAAACTCATTCACAGACATTAAATGATGTGTTGCTAGTTTATACAACGTAAAATGTAAAACCAATGCTACGTTTTAGAAGTGATAATAGAGTCAGTTCAGATCCCATGCATGAAAAGAGTGCATCCTAAATATTATGTGTCATTAAAGCCACAGTTCAACTCTTATGCTATATTTGTATAAAGGGCAGACAAGTAAAGAATTAGATCAGTTTAATTCTAGCAATAGATTTGTATACTATATGAAGAAATGTCACGTACTTGTATAAAGGACATACATGTAAGCTTCTTGATAAAGAAACTTCACATACTTGCAGAAAATACAGACAAGTAAGCTTCCAAAATCAGATCAGTTCAACTCTAGCAATAAATGTGTCTATGTAATTGGTTCAAGACTGTATATATTTCATGCAGAAAGTGCAGTTTATCAGATTACAGGCCATCTCAGCAAGCAGAATTAAACACAATACTGTATGCCATAAAACAGTATGGTAGAGATCAATTTAATATTAAGTGACTGTTTATCCAGTTACAGTTCTTACTATTTATTCAAAATAAATTGTAGACAGTAATGATAAATGCTTGCAGCATTCAGTAGTACTGAAAAAATTAAATGATGTCAGCTAAAGAAATGGCTATGTTAAGACTTTGGGTGGAGTTTCACACACAGAATAGTATGTTCGGACCTGAGGGTCATGAAAGTAAATGTAGAAAGTTCAACAGTTAAGATTAATTTTATAGAGGTGCAGAAATGAAAAAAATGTTAAAATATTAATACAATGTTAGATTACTACTTTAGTTCTATTTGAGGTTATGACAGAAAAAAACAATGCCATTGAGGTTTCTGTTTGATTTAATAATAAAGTTACAGCCTTTCCATTTCACTGTAGTACATTATCAGTTTAGTTACAGACTTGCAAGAATGTATTTATTAGTAACATTAATTTAGTTCACTACTGTACATCATCAGTTTGCTTACAGATTTACAAGAATGTATGCTTATTTCCTGCAGAAAAATGTAAACACATCAGGGCAAGAAGCAATGTATTTATTAATAACATTGGTTTAGTTCACTATAGTACATTATCAGTTTGCTTACAGACTTACAACAATTTATTAGCAGTAGATGTTTATTTCATGTAGAAAAAAATATAAATAAAGTCAGGGCAACAAACAATGTTATCCGTTTATAGTTGTTAAAGCTGCAAATGTTATTTTAAAGACCTGATACTGTTTTTTTTTTGTGTGTGTGCTTTGCAGAAATAATTTTCAATTGATTTTTAAATACAGTCAAAACATCAGTCACCTAGCCTTGCACAAAAGATGGAATAGAGCAGGTTTAGAAGGCCTAAGAAAAAAGGTACACAGAAAAGGACATGTGGACATTAAAAACAGCCTCCAATACCTCAGCAGTGACTGGGATAATGCAGAGTAAGGCTTAAACCTGGCAAGAGCTGTGGTGCACAAGTCAAACAGAAATTATGTAAATTAGAGTTAAAGTAAATATGTACATTTTCTCATGTTTTCAGACAATTGTATAACAGTATCAGTTTTCAGTTTATGTTTTTATTTATGTTCAAACAATACTGACAGAAAAAGGTACTAAAAGTTTAGTTTCCAGAATGTACCATTTACAAGTTTTCAGATATGCTTTTATCTGTGTTTAGGTAACACTGGCAAAAGATATTCCTTTAGTATTAGTATTAGATTAGTTAGTTTCCAGAATATACACAGCTATTTTCAATGTTCAATATAAATATGTATCACTTTAATGTAAATTTCAGTCAAGGTTCAGAATATGACATTCATACTTAGTTATGCATTCAGTATAGTATATAGGTTCATAGGTTCATAGATTAGTACTAGGCTAACTTCCCTTTTGGGCCATTTGAAACCTAGCCAGTTACCCCATGTGAGAATCAAACCCTGCACCTTGTGTCTTTAAGGTAAACACCTCAACCATTATGTCATCCTCCCACCCCCTCTGTCAACTTTCAGAATATAACATTCGTACATCACATTTCACATAATTTAGTCATTAGTTTAATAGTTATGCATTCAGTATAATACATTTCAGTCAAATTTCAGAATATAACATTCATACATCACACTTCACATAATTTAGTCATTAGTTTAAGGGTAGAATGGCAGCATTATTTGTATTCAGTCATTTGTTTTAAGAATAAAGTGACAAAATTATTTGTAACAGGCTTATTAAAGTGTCTATATCACGTTATTGAAATCTTACTACATCGAATCACTAAAGGCCGACCTCTAATGATCGATGTAGTAAAATATCGACTAACACTTAAAAAACAAAAAAGCAAACAAAAATAAAATCTAACTAGCTTAGGCAGGGGGGAAGCCCCCCTGCACCCCACCACATGGGGGGCTGCACCCCACCCCCCCACTTAAACATTCCAACTCCAAGACCACACTACATTGAAATAAATGGAAATCTCCCCCTACAGATATTTCCGTTTACCTGCACGATTTTCTGTGCTTTCAATGTTGTGGTACCAACAATATCAGCTTCGATATTGTCGGCTTTCGACATCGTGAAGTAGACCCTTATTAAAATAAGTTATCTAAATAAAAGGTAGTAATAGTTATTCAATATACTCAAAGCATAACAGGACAGGCTTATTTTGTTAATTTACAGACTAAAATCCACTTTACATAATTAATGTACATTAGACAGGAAGTTAAAAGGACACTGACAGAGTATGCAAAGGTATAGATCTGAAATACAGACAGCATAGGTTTTATTAAATGATCCTTCTTTTTCTTCTTCTTTTGGCTTTTCCTGGTTAGGGGTCACCACAGTGGATCACCTGTCTGCTCATGATTGGCAGTGGAGTTTTACGGTGTCGAGTTGTCAACCTGGCACCCAACCTTCCAAAGAAGGCACACACACACACACACACACACACACACACACACACACACACACACACACACACACACACACACACACACACACACACACACACACACGGCCAATTTAGAGTGCCCAATCCACCTACAGCATGTCTTTATAGTTCATAAATATTTACAGGATATTTATGACTCAGATTTGGAAGGCAGACATCTATTCCATCACATAGAAATTAAAAAAAGTAAATAGAATTATTAACCAATCTAGCTGAAGATTTACAGAGACAAGTTGATACAGTATATATTAATTATGTTTCAAAACCAGTTATAAAGTTATCCCTCTAGTGCTGATTTCAGTTAGTCTTCAGAAAATAGCCATTATGCTTGATAGGCTATACAATGAAAAAGAAATGGGCTAAACAGTACAGTGCTTGAGGAGTTAAATCTATGGACAGCAAGAAAATGTTTCATTTGCTATAAGAGAGAGACATCATGGTACAATAAGGCACCAGTTCATAAGGTAGAAAACATAGGCAATAGACAGTGTCATTTTACCATTACAGCATACAGAGATAGGGAAAAAATAGGCAGGTTTAACAGTTTGGGCTCAATATAACTTAATTGAAGACTCATAGAGACAAGTTGAGGATGTGTATGACATTTTCTCCATGCTGTTTCTGGAACAGCAAGGTTGAAAAAATTACCTGGCCTAATCAGTTTTAGAAACCACAGAACTAAAAGACACTGATTTTCAGAATAATGTGCAGGTTTTAGATATATCACACATGAAAATAACAAAAAGACAGCAATGGAGTACTCAAAAATCCCAGATGTTTATTGTAAGCACTTTCGTTCATCAGCACTATACAATGAACGTCTTCAGATATACTGTACAAATACTCAACATTCCATGCCTTATATAAGACAATCAATTAATTAATCTCTTAATTAACAAGACCTTTTAAACTAATCTATTATATACTTATGTGTATATATATATATATATATATATATATATATATATGTTACAAAATTACAGGAATGAATTGAAAATATGCTGATAAGCACATAAATATAATAGCTATTATTCATTGTTATAAAAAACAACCAAAAAAACAAAAATATATACTACTGTAATGTATATATTATGTTATGTGCACATAAAAATATCTTCCCCTTCCTATTGACCACTTTGCTTTTTTGAATAATGTGTATGAGAAACAATACAGCTTAAACCAATTTGTATCATCATAGAATAGCCTAAATAAATATGTATATAATACCACATATTACCTATCTAATGATTTTAACTTAAGGATACATTTAAATGAACTATATTCATTCAGTCCTGGAACATGAGCATTAGTTCTTAACTGCTATATTAGTTCACATTCTTCCAATTTGAGTTCCCAAAGCCCACCTCTTATACTTTAACATGTTAGAACTTAGACTTAAAGACTCTAAAGACTATGGCTCTAGGTAATGGGGTAATCACTGGATAAGGTATATTTTCTGTATACGGAACTGTTAAAGCTATTTGTAAATTACGTAAATTAGCCAAGTTGCTGGCAGTATTAGCTAATAGTAACTTTGAGATCATAAAGGACATCACTATCTATCATGACACATCTGCAGACTATGAACGAGGTGGCATAAAGCCCGTATATTCAAACCAGGTTACAGTAGTTAGCAATACAGATATTAAGTAACTACAAAAGAAGGCCCCTGTAAGATTTTATCAGGGACTTCAGGGAGGGAGCTGTTAGACTGACGGTATTCTTAGTGAGTTCATTATAGTATATTTAGGTAGAATAATAGATCTGAAAATATAAAATATAGAGTCAGACTTGTGTTTTCATGTATGCATTCGGTTTCAGGGAAAGACAGCTCATTAGAAAGGAAAAGATAATCTTGCTAGCTAATAATGAGATGTACAGAAGTAAGTTATCAGGGAGTGCTTTAGAATGCTCTACTTTCAAATGAAAGATATGTGCACTTGCAATGGAATGCTAGATAAAAAATAGACTGTGAGGCACTGCAAGACAAGGCTTGGAAAACAAAGCTAAAGAGGCATGTAAAACATTACAGGGTTTTGGTATTATTAGGATATACTTCAGACACAGTCAGTTGAGTCAGTTAAGTTAGCTTTTGGAGTGATATATAGAAGGGTCTTTATAATACAGACACTCAAGCCTGAGTACAGAAATCAGGTCAGATATCCATAGTATTCAAGAGTAAAATACTGTCTTAGATGATATTATTCAGGAGAATTAGAATATAATTGCAGAAACTTTCGATATATTTATCAGTTCTGTTACTGTTATCCAGCATTCCAGAATTTCAACAGACAGCTATTGTTTGTCATCACTGTTACTAAAGACAGTATTCAGATATTGCTAACATCTAATAAAGCATTATTAACTGAACTACAGTGTTTGCAAACTTTATTGTAAAAGTACAAAAAGTCTTGGCCCATAAAGGAGAGACTGGTACCTGTTCATCACAGATTTGGGTAATTAACAGGTAAAGACTTTCATTCCAGTATTTCAGTTGTTTCCAGTTAATTCCAGTTTAATACAGTCTTATCATATCTTTCAGTGCTGCAATTATGAATAAGTTGGTTGCACTGTATGTTAATGGTCTGAGAATCTTATAAAAATACATTTATTTCCATACACTTTTGCAAGTAAGATGTTACATAAACTGTATTATATAGCAACACACTCTGGGGTTTACCTTATTTATCAGCCAAATATGACATGATATGTCAGAACCTCATTTATCTGTCAGTATAGATGGGAGGGTTGGACAACATATGACAAAATTTAGCCACTTATGTCTTGTGCACCAAGCTTAGGTATTTTTGTTAACAAATGAAAAAAAATATTCTAGGTTAGAGCAGGGAACCTGGATTTAGTGTAAGGGATTATTGAAGGGTTAGGCCAGGGAGCACAAACAAATAACAGTGCAGGATGACTAGGTGATTCAGAACATAAAATGCATCAGAAATGTTTCCTGGGTATAGGGATGAACTTTGACTGCATAATTTGAAACATGAGTGTACTTCACATCATTTAAAATGGAGGGGAACATTTCAAAAATAAAGGGCAGATTGTTCTATTTCTTGAAACTTAGAGAAGTTTGCAAACACAGGAATATATATACATATATATATATATATATATATATATATATATATATATATATATCCAGAATGCCTTTGCTGATGAACTCCAGGAGATTGCCTAGACCACCCATTGGCAAAGCTATAAGATCATAGGATCATATAAGGTTACTAGGCTATTGGCCCTGGGGCCCTTACAAGCCTAGCCAAGAGTTTATCCCCAAAAAGAAACCTCAGTCAGCACCTGTCACCCTGTCAATGAAGGGCACAGATGGAACCCCTGGGAAAAATTTGTGGTTTCCCATCCACTCATCAAGGTTGCACTTGAAGATGTTTAGTGAGGTGCTCTGTTTGACATGTATGGGAAGTCTATTCCAGATAATGGGGCAGCCTCTGGGAGACAAACCTGTCTCTCCAGCATGTTTTGTTGATGTTGCATATTAGATTCAGGCCTTTCGAGTGGGTAATGCATGAGTAGTTATACTTATGGATATGGAGCATCTCTAGTAGGGTACTGTCTGAAATTGCCTTGTAGGCGAGACACAGATCAACCCTGAGCAATCTGTACGATACCGACCAGAGTGATAGTGATTTGAGTCTGTCCTCATAGGACAGGTGCTGGAGGCCATAGATTCTCTTTGTGAAGTATTTCAGTGGCCTTTCCTGTTGGTACAGATGTTTGGAGAGGTACATACCAAACAGGGCGTCATACTCAATCATTGGTCTAATGAGGGAGGAGTATGGAGAGATAATAGCCTCCTTTTTCTGGATGGAATCCCTTTACTTATGAGATGAACCAAGTAAGAGGCTCATTTCATAAGTAAAGGGAACCTCTATGTGAAGCAGAGTTCTTGCTTAACCCTATTTTAGCACAACTTGGATCAACAGAAGGGAAATTAGAAATTCACCCCTGGCCTCCAATGGACAGAGGCATTCAGTAAATAAGCTCCTATATAAATCAAATTTGTGAATTACATTTGGGTCACATGACTAGTTTTAAAAGGGCCTTAAGGTCATTAGCCTAGTACATACTTACGAAACTATGAAATAAGAAAATAGCTATTTTATTCAGCATTAATATACAAATCTGCATGGAGCTGGAAAATATTAGTACAAGAAGGAAATAGTTTTGAGAGGGAAGTTACCCAGCAGGAAACTAACCATAGATAACATCTACGCACTCAATAATGATGACCCCATGTTTTCAGTATTATTTCTCAGCCATGAAGGGATTCTGTTCCTGTGCACTACCTACAAGTTGTTAGAAAGGATTTTAACTTTAAGATAGATGTGCCACTGTGCAGGCTACATAGAAGAAACGTCTACTACACCAGAGTAAGGCAGTATTATTTTATCCCCACTCTCTAGAATCCTTGAAAAATGCATACATAATCAGTTCTTTAAATACCTAGTTCAAGAAAACCTTCTGACCCCCACTAAACATGGCTTTAGGCCATATCACAGTACCTCCACTGCCCTTCTATCTTTCACTCATACTATTGCTGAGGCTAGAGGCAGAAAACAACTGGTGTCCTGTATTTTTCTAGACCTCTCTAAAGTTTTTGATACTTTTACTAAACTATCTGATCTCAACCTCTCAACCTCCTCTATCCTCTGGTTCTCAGGCTACCTTTCTAATAGGTTACAGTCAGTCAGATGGCAAACCACCTGCTCACCTTTTTTATCTATCTAGACAGTAGTCCCCAGACGCTCTGTTCTAGGGTCTCTTCTTTTCAACATCTTTACTAATAACCTCTTTTCATCCTATAGCATTTCCTCTTTTATACAATATGCTGATGATTCTACTGCTATTTCCTTCAGTGATAACATCACTCACCTTCATTCCATTACACAAAACTCATTTCTCATCGCCGAAAAATGGCTAAATCATACCTAACTCATTCTCAACCCTAAAAAAAAAAAATCCTTGATGACCAATTAAAATTTGACCTCCATATTCAACAGTGTATCAAAAAGACACATCAAAAATTAGGAGTACTCTATAGAAATAAACAATTCCTCTCTTCTGACTCCAAACCTTCTCTGGCACAAGCATTCCTCCTATCTTGCCTTCTCTCTGCCTCTCCTATACTTACACATCTACAATCCACCTTAATAAGCAAACTCCCACAAACATGTAACAAAACAGCTAGATTTACCACCAACCAACTGTACAAATCTGACCATTGCCTTGTCCTAAAACAACTCCAGTGGCTTGAATTCCCCCAGCTACTACTTCTAACCCAGCTACACATTGCTCACTCCTTATTAAATAAACCCTCAACCTGTCCTTCCCTTTTCACTCTAGTATCCGTCTATACTCCTACTCATACTCTCTGTAGCTCCAATCAACTCCGTCTTGACATATTAGGCCAAAAAACAACCTGAAGAAATACAAATTAAAAATTAAATGGAAGGCTCAAGGAAACAAACTGCTGCAGATAAAATCCAGAATAACTTAAGTCCAGAAACTTTTTGAAATAAAAACTTCTTTAAAATTATAAGAGATAAGTGCTTTGGTTCACAAAATACATGAACTTCATCAGATCTGGGTGCTACAAGGCAGAACTAGCTGATCATCAGATGGTGCAAAGAGGCAGCTAAAAAATAACTAGTCTGATACATTAGATGGGAGAGTATTACAATTTTACAGGCAGAGGCAGAGTATCTCAGTAGGTGGGAGACATTTGATAGGAGCACGAGGTGAATAATGTCAAACATATTGTGTGAGCCTTCAAAAGAAAGAAGAGGAAACAGTATATCTCTCATATTTTAGTTGTGCTGTGGAATAGGTTCAACAATCCAGAAGTAGTCAAGGATAACCTTTGCAAATATTTAACCTCATTTACATAGCAAGGATAAGATAAAGCATCCTGGAAGGTAATTCACTCAGAGGGAGAAAGTAATAATATTAAAAGATGAGATATGGCAAATTAAGGTAGGAAAGACTATGGGACTGGGCAGATTTCTCAGTGGGTTTATAAATGGGGGTGATGAGTTGGAGAAAGTACTTGTGGAATTACGTAACTGTGTTCCACAAAAACAAAGTATCTCTCCATCTTTGATAAATACCTGGACAGTGGTTCTGCCCAAAGGTAAAGGTGACAGAGCATCTCTAGGAGATTGCAGACCAAATTCTCCTTTGAAAATGGAAATTAAGATGCAATTAGATGGGTGATGGATAAAATATTTTTGAAGCTGGTGTAATAGGGACAGAGTGGTTTTGTAAATGGAAGGTAGGCTAGATACAATTGAAGGATGCTAGTAAGTTTTCTGAAAGAGTTTCAGAAAGCCACAGAATAAGCAGGTGTGTTCTTTTATTTTGATATACAGAAGGCATTTGATAAAATAACCTGGGGGTTCTTTCTGAAAGCACTGCAAGCAAGGGAGCTAGGGGATAATTTAATTACATGGGTAAGGATGAGGTATGGGTATCCATCCTTCAGAGTATTAAAGTCAGGTACTCCCAAAATAGTAAAATCAAGAAAAGTACTAGGCAGTAAGGCTTTTACTAGTAGCCAATGAATTACTTATAATAATGAAGGAAATTAATATACTTAGCATGAAGGACATGATAGGGTGTGGTTCAGAATGTATATGACTAATTGCATTCTCATGGAAGAAAAATTAACCACGTTGCTTAATGACTTCTGAATATCCTTCTTGACTAAAGTCTCTGGGTTAAAACGTAACAGCCAAATTCAATCACTGTTTGAATCAGAAAAAGGAAAGACATGGGTCATTGTCGATTTATAAGGGATGCAGATTTATTGGTGATGACAGAGTGGACAAAACTTGTGTTATGACATAATGCAGCAAGTGTGAATAAAAGCGGAGTTTTACCCTTTTAATAAATTACAGTGTTGCAATATACTGACATCTCAATGGTTTACATAATTATGGTTGAAGCATCTCGATTTAGGTGGGTAAGAGAAGAAGGGAAAATAAAGCAGATGTAGTGGATGGTGCAATGGAAGAAATGGGCTTGAAATGTGGTAGTTTTAAGAAAGGTAAGGGAGGAGCACCTACAAGGATTGTGTCTCAGAAAGACACAAAAACACCACAAAGATTACAAGACAAGTAGAGAGGGGATGAGAGTGTTAACCCGGGTGATATACTGTGAAAATCATTACTCACTAAGAAGATGTCAAGACTATGGGATGAAGGGTTGAGGATAACACACTTCTGGTTACTAATTTTAGTCAGACTACTCAAGGAAGGAAGAGTGAGCAATGGCACGTTTTGGAAATGTGGGACTTCTAAACCAGTGAAGAAAAAAAAATTTTGAGGATTGTAGAAGAGTGTATGGCAGAAAGACTTAATAAAATCCCAGTACAATTTTTTTTGTATTATTTTTGCCCATATGCTTGCTGCTATTGAGTCTCTCCTTGATCAGACATTCTGAGGAAGCCATCATTCAGATAATCATAAATGGTACTTTGTGCTCTTGCCAGCATCCTGGCACTCACAGCAGTTTGCATTTTATGACCCAACCCTGCCCCGGTCAGTGATGTGTATACTTACATAATCACCAGGATCACTATGTCCTCTCTGTCCATGCATGCATGGGCCCCAACAGGTGCGGACAAGGGCTGCTATTACTTGCTTGGGTGGCCACACCCACATCTTTTTAGCATTGACTTTCCACAGTAGCCAAATTTCATAGGAACCACCACCCCTGTCCTAGAATGGGTGTACCTGGTCTTCCTGCCTATGTCATCAAGTCTTTATGTATTAGAGCCACTAGTCAAAGACAGAACTCACATGGTAAGAATAGTGGGCTCCAGGTCTGACTATAAACCAGTCGCAAGTGGTGTCCCACAAGGCTCGGTTCTGGGACCCCTACTGTTCGGCATATATTTCCCAGAAGTACAGGCAAACACAGGAGGACTATGGCTAACCAAGTTTGCCGATGACTGCAAACTGGGAGCCATAACTGACTCTCCGGCTGACACGGACATCCTTCAAAAAGGCCTTACTGAGACAGACACCTGGTGTCAAAGTCATGGCCTCAAGCTAAATGCCAAAACAATGCATAGTCATCCTGTTTGGGAAAAACAAAACACCCACGGATTACCACATAGGCAGCAGCCCCCTTAATACAGAAGAGGTAATAAGAGATCTGGTGACCAAGGTAAATAGTAATCTCTCCTTTGACAATCATATTGCCAAAGTAGTTAGGAAATCCTTCTATGTGGCCCATCTAATTACTAAAGGGTTCACATCAAGAAATAAAGAATTAACAAACCTAATAAGAAAGAGAGCACCTTAGACTGGATACTCATAAATAAAGTGAAACAAACTTACAAAGTAGGAACCCTGCAAGATGATGTAAGTGATCATTCTTTGACCTACATCATAAGAGAAAAGAAGGATTTTCCAAACCTCCCCACCTTTAGAACAGCACGCTCCACCAAACACTTTAACTCAGAATTATTTCAGACTGAGCTTAGAGCATGCATCTGGAACCCTTTAAAATCCCTTCCACTTGAAGAGCCTGTAAAGTATTTTAACTCTACATTCTTATCTATCCTGGATAAGCATGCTCCTAAACGTTCCATCAGAATGAAGTCTAACCCAGCCCATGGCTTTCTAATGAAACTAGAAATCAAATTCTGCTTAGGAAGAAAGTCTGGGCTAAATGGAGATCTAATAGAAATAGCTCTGATCATCTACATTTTAGGCAGCTCGGAAATAGTACAAAAAAGGCAATACTTACAGATAAAAAAACTACTACTGTAAACTCCAACAAACTCATCAAAATAATCCTCAAAAGTTCTGGTCTTGCATTAATAAGTTCCTTTCCCCAGGTAACTCCCGAACACCCACCCCACTTGATGCAGATCCAAATACTCCCCATCAAACTGCCAATACCTTTAACTCTTTCTTCACTGAGACTATACAATCTCTAGCTAGGCAACTTATCTCTGATAACTCCAGCCTTCCCATCAACTTACCACACTCTTCCTCGAAATTCATACTACAACCCATTTCTACTTCTCTCATCTACAAATTTATTCATAAACTTAAGCCATGTACTCCATCTGCTGACCAACTTCCTTCCCAATATCTCCATAAAGCAGCCAAAGTAATTGTCTACCCTATATATATCCTTATAAATAGGACAATCCAAGAAGGAACCATCCCAGATATTTGGAAAATCTCCCACATTATCCCCTTACATAAAGGTGGGAACTCTAATGATTACTCTATCGACCAATTGCTCTCTTATCACCCTTAGCAAAAATTATGGAAAAATGCATTCACCAACAACTTTTACATCATCTCTCTCAACATAACTTAATAACAAACTGTCAACATGGCTTTAGGCCATCACATAGTACCACTACTGCCCTTCTATCCTTCACAGATACCATCAATAGAAACCGTAACAAAAACATCCTCTTATCTGCACTCTTTATTGACCTCTCTAAAGCTTTCGACATGGTAAACCATACAATCTTAATCAATATTCTTGAATCTCTTTCCTTTGATTCTCTGACCTTTAAATGGTTTAGATCATACCTCAGCAACAGGCAACAGGCAGTCCTCTGGGAAAATCAAATTTCATCCTTTTTACCTGTCACCATCGGGGTCCCTCGGGGCTCCATTCTTGGACCACTTCTTTTCTCATTATTTAATAATGATCTCCATGTAGCAATTCCTCAAGCCACCTGTATTCAATATGCAGATGACTCCACACTAATATGCTCAGCAACCTCTCCATCTGAACTATATTCTCTTACTCAAAATGTTTTCAACACTGTAGAGATATGGTTTATCAAACGTTGCCTCCTTCTTAATGCCAAAAAAACAAAACTCCTTCTCTTTACACCCACTACTAGGTCCTCCCCCTTAGATTTCTCAATCTCTTGAAATAATGGCACTGTTATTTTCCCAGACTCTACCACTAAACTTTTAGGAATAACCATTGACAATAATCTCTCATTTGATTACCATATAAATAACACCATTAAAATAGTCTACAGAAAAATAGGTTCCTTATATAGAATAAAACCTTTTTTAACCTCAACAGCCAGAGCCAAGATCGCTCACTCCCATCTAATCTCAACACTTCTGTATGCTTCACCTATATTTACCAACCTTAAGAAAACTAACCTTAACAAATTATCAACTTCCTATAATAACATTGCCAGATTCGCTACTGGCAATCCCTTCAGAACCCACCACTGTTCTAATCTTAGGCAATTAGACTGGCTGGAATTCCGAAACCATCTGATAATCCCCCAACTCATAATTGCCCACAAGATATTTTACCAACCCAATAATACCCCTATACTCTCCAAGCTCTTAATCCCATATAATAATCTGAACTCCCTACGTTCTTCTAGCAAACTCCTTGCTAGCTTAACAAAGTCTAATAATACAGCTGGTGACTCTCTGTTTACGAACACAGCAGGAAAAAACTGGAACCTGTTACCCAATGAACTAACTCTAATTACATCCTTGCCACTCTTTAAACAAAACTTAAAAAACACCTCCAAATGCACTGGGTATGCCCTTGTAGTATCCCTGACTAACCACCCTCTTCACCTCTGTTTCTTTCTCTTCTAACCAAACTTCCAAACATTTAAATGCCTAGTCTTGTAAATAAGACTGACACTATTTAAACTCTAATCAACTTATAGTTTAAATCCTTCTACCTGATGTGAACAATTGTACATAACCCTTACTGTATTATATCTGTTTTAGCTTTCTTAAGCAATATTATGTTTACTGTTACTTTTCTCAAATGTTTTTATCTCTAGAATGTAATAACTACCTGTTTTATTTTGTTTATTAATCCATTATTTACCATGTAACAATATTTATATACTTTTTGTATATCTGTGTGGAGCTTTTCTCCCCGGGCTTCTACTGAAAATGGAGATATATCCAGCTAGACTAGCCCGGTCAACAAATGTAAAATAAAAAAAATAAAAAATAGATAAAATATAGTGCCCCTTTACTCATCACTCATCAGGCCCATCATAGAGTACAATACCCCATTTGGGATGTACCTCACAAGACACTTCCAACAGCTGAAAAGACCACAAAAGCACCTCACCAGGAGGATTACTGCCCTCAAACATGTGTCCTATGCAGCCCGACTGAAAATAATCTGGCTGTATTCAGTGACATATCGCTTACTCAGAGGTGATCTCTGCCTGACTTACAAAGCCATATCCAACTCAGAATTGATGGACATGCTCCACCTAAAGAAATCCAAGTCACTGCGAGCCACGGGCTCTAGTGATCTAAACCTCGCCACAACAATAAATAGAATATGCTGGAGGGATAGATTCCTGTCACAGAGACTCCCCATGGTTTGGAACAAAATTCCTAACTACATTAGGCAGAGCCCCTCACTAACACTCTTCAAGAGAAGCCTTGACGAGTGGATGGGTAACAGAAAATACACCCCTGGGATCACTTCATTGGCTCTGCTTGACAGAGGCTCAGTTAATTAATCAATGGGGTGGCGAAAGCCGACACACTCTGGCTAGGCTTAAAAATGCCCTCGGGCAGATAGCCTAGTACCTACCTATGAACCTAACCTATGAACCTAGATATGACTTCAGCAGAACAAGAACTGCAAAAAAAACCCTGCTTTTCTTGTTCAAATGAATGAAGTCTTACATTTATTTTTCCTCTTAATAATTCAAGGCAATTATGATCCAGCCTTCTGACAGTCAATAACGTGACACTTGAACTGTGTATAACAGATGACTAATTGGAAAGCATTCTGTATCTTTTGTCTTCCAAAGAGTGATGGAAATTATGTTTAAAATGCAGGTGTGGCTGTATCTCTAGATGATTTACTAGTTACCAGAAAAACAGAAGTCAAGCATTACAGTAGCTTGTGCAAAGTGCTGCAACAAATGCATGACTGTGGTTTTACAGTGAGAAAAATCAAAATGTAGGTATGGCACATCACAACCAGGGTATTTGGGTTATGTGTTGGATAAAAATGGAATATGACATTCAGATGAGAAGGATAAAGGAATTCATGATGCACATTTTCCAGTATGTGTGAAACAGTTTTGTAAATTTATTGGTTTAGTGAACTACTAAGGTAAGTTTATTCTTAATTAGAGTGCAGTACTGACACCTTTCTAGATTCTGTTACAAATTCCAGCGTAGTATAAAGAATTGTTTATGTACGCTATGATTGTCTATTTATGATGAAAGTCTGCCATTTATAGTCCCATATGTGTTTTGTTTTTTGTTTTTTTTGCATATAGTATTGGAAATTTGATTCAGTATTTAGTACCATAATGCAAAGACAGACCAGGTGGTGAAAAAAAAATCACATTGCTTTTTGGGGCAAAAGAGTAAAGGAGTTCTATTAGTATCTCTGAGGCAGAAAGAAAAAAACAATCTGTTTACAGGTCATAAGCCAATGTAAACATTTTGTTGAACACAAAGGACCACCAACCACAGAAGCATCTTAAATCCAGAGATGAGTAGTAGTCTTATCAATGTATGATTGTCCCATCCCTTCTTTAAATAACCACACCAAACACATAAAGGCATTTGATGACCTTTATTAAACCCTATTATACAATGAACTTATACACACAAAACAATATTAGTTATCTTCCTCAGCAACGATGATCCAGGGCAGCATCACCACTCACCCTGGACGAATTTACCTCAGGGCAGCATACCTACTCATCCTAATACCTCCTCCACCGGGGCAGCGTACCTACTCACCCACATAAAGAGGCAGTGTACTTACTCACCTCACCTCCATACCAAACCATTAACCAATAACCACCTTCTTTAGAGAGGGAACAGAAGAGGACAATCTTGTCCCTCTTCTCTGCCTCAAATTGCCCACATCTTCTATCCATACACAAAAAAGGGAGGGTGGGAGGGCCACCAACTCATGTAAAATGTGCCTACTTACTTTAATCCCTAACACTTAATTCTGTCAGAAGTCCCTCCTTCCTCTACCTCACTTCCTTTCACATCTCCCTCTGTCTTTAACCCTTTCACCACAACAATCCCACTATCCTATCCAACTACAACTCCTCACCTTAATTCCTACCTCTATACCCTCCCCACACCCCTTTACCTTTATTTGTGGGACCGGGACAACTTAGTTTGTCTCAAACTACATTTGTCCCGTCCCCCCTTTAAATAACCACACCAAACAAATAAAGACATTTGACGACCTTTACTAAACTCTATTATACAATGAACTGATACACACAAAAGCAAAATTAGTTATCTTCCTCAGCAAAGATGATCTCAGGGCAGTGTCACCACTCACCCTGGACGAATTTACCTCAGGGCAGCGTACCTACTCACCTTGATACCTCCTCCACTGGGGCAGCATACCTACTCACCCACATAAAGAGGTAGCATACCTACTCACCTTACCTCCATACCAAACCATTAACCAAAAACCACCTTCTTTAGAGGAGGAACAGAAGAGGGCAATCCTGCCCCTCTTCTCTGCCACCAGCCTAGTCCCAGTCTGTTCCCCCTCCTAAACCCTAGTCGCAATCATATCCCCTAAAAAGAGCTTCAAATGCAAATTAAAAAGATCCAATCCTACATCATTAAGGTGTACTCCATCCATTCGGTACCAAGACTCCTCTCCATCCCCAAAATCTCTATGGTCAATGGTATGCATCCCCAGAATTTTTAACTGCCTAACCATCCTTTGATTGACACACCTTCTGACCCTTTCAATCCCCCTATAACTATATGCAGCCCTCCATTACAAACGAGGAACCAACTCTAACCACACAATTTCCATACCCGGGACTGTAATCACATCAAATCCTGAAGAATAATGCCACTAATTTTTTTTTAAAAACAATGCCCAAGTCATTGCCCCCCCACCCAAATGAATGACTAGTATACAAGGACAACCCACCTTCAGTTTAGCCCTCTCAAATTCATGCAACAACTCATCCCACCTAAGACCCCTAACACCATGGCAAGTCACTGACCACCCTAAATGTGATAAACCCAAATTTTCCCAATCATCCCTTACTAAAGCACGCTTCTCTGCCCAGTGGATATACAAATGCCCCAAGATGATAATGTGCTTCCCTAAAAGAAAAGAAGAGAAAATTAATAATCAGACCACAACTTATCTAATATAAGACAAAAATGCATTTGAAGACCACCTCCCCACTCTTTTAATCAATTAAATGGAACTACCCTCTCTAGCTAAATCTGAGGCACTACCTATCCTGAATGAGTGAGCTGCAAACCTCTCCACCGGAAATCCCATGCAATGTATAACCCTCCTCACCAAAGTTATGAATCTACTGCTTGCCACAACCTTTCCATTTATTGAACAAAAAAATTAACTGATCCACACTCCCCTTCTGCCTCTTCATAAATTCTTTAGCCCACATTACTGGACAAAGGCAAGGATTCCTGTCAGTTTTAAGCACCACCAAACATCCCCTACCCAATTGATCTGTCTTACTCCTCCTTAATGCAATAGTAACCTCACCCTTCCCTGTGATAACATCCTTCCAACATAACGAGCCTAACAACTCCGAAATACGGAAAGGTCCTAAATATAACCATGTACATAATGCACCCCACATAAAGTAATCTAAAGTCTTCCTTTGTAACAAACCTAACCCTTTCAACAAAAATTTCAATATAACCCTCGTAAGTGGCCATCGAATATCCCTACGTTCCACCACCACTCTCCCCAACCCCTAAACATACGCCCTAATGCCCAAGACTTAGTGAAATCCTGCAACCTCGCTACCTTAGCAAAAATGCTAATTGCAGCCAAATCCACCCTAACTGTCTGCAAAGCCTTGCCTAGCCCCCAAGTACGAGCTACATATAGCAATAGTAATTCCTCCGGCCATACCCCTAACCTCTTCTGGCAGCTGAAAAATAAACTGAATAAAATCAGAAAGAGCCCTACCATACACCTTCCTCATAGAAGGGGCCCAGGAATGCCATACCAACTGCCTGGCTACATCGACCCAAGATTCCACACCTCCTCTGACAGGGTTTCTGGCACCTCCTCCACCCATGGAACCAACCCTTGAAACCTGCAAAACTGAAATTGGGACAAGCTATCAGCAATCTCATTCCTTATGCCAGGCACATGCACTCCTGTAAAAGAAAAATTTATTAAGAGGCTCTGGAAAACCATTTTATGTAATACCAACAATAACAAACCTGACTTAGCCGTCTTCTTTTGCAATACCCTCACTACAGCCATATTGTCAGAGTGAAAAACTACATGTTTGCCCATCAAATGCTCCTTCCACAACACAGAAGCTGCCCATATAGGAATCAACTCTAGAAAGGCCTCATCCTGCTTCCATACCTCCTTCCAATCCCATGGCCATTCAGCCGCAAACCACCTACCCCCGAAATAGGCCCACATGCCAGCACCCCCAGCTGCATCCATAAACAACTGAAGTTCCTCCTGCCCCACCCAGTCTGACTGTCAAAAAGATGTCCCATTAAATTGTTGCAAAAACCCATTCCACAACACTAAGTCCTCCCGCACCAGTTGGGTCACCCTAACCCAATGGTGTTTGTTCTGACCCCCTTTCAACAAATACACAACTGACCTGCAAAAAGCTCACCCTGGGTGCACTGCTCAACAGGCAAAATTCAAAAGCCCAAGCAACTCCATAACTGAATGAATCCGAATCTTATCCTTACCCAACACCAAACGTATAGCTGACCTAAGCCTCTCTATTTTATTCTCGTTTAAGCAAAACAGTCCCTGCTCCACATCAACTGTTAATCCCAGAAATTCTAATACTCTTGCCGGACCCTCCATCTTATGCTGTGCCAGTGGTACCCCGAACTCCTCACACATAATCGTAAACTCTCACAGCCCCTCCTGTGCTTCTACCCTTCCTTCACCCACCAAAAAAAATCATCTAAATAATGCACTGCCTTTTGAATTCCCACTCTCTGCTGCCAAATCCAATACAATACTGTAATGAACTTCTCAAAAGTCACACATGCCACTGAACAACCCATAGGCATAGCTTTATCGAAGTAGTACTTATCACCTACCCGCATCCCCAATAGTGGCCAATCCTCACTCCTAATAGGCACCAATCGAAAAGCCGACTCAATGTCAACCTTAACCAACCATGGCTCCCTAAATTCCCTAATCACTTTCACTGCATCATCTAAGGAAGCATAATGCACCCTAACCTCTCCTACTGCAATAAAATAATTTACTGAATTCCCTTTCGGATACAACAAGTGATGTATCACTCTGAATTCCCCCGCCCGCTTCTTTGGCACCAACCCCAAAGGTGACACCCTGTAAGTACTGAAAGACAGACTGTCAAAAGGACCCAATAACCGTCCCGCCCGACACTCTTTCTCCACTAAAACCTCCAGGATGTCCTCTTTCCCTTGAACAGATCACAGATTCTTGAACCCCCCCCTCCCACGGTGGACTTAATAGGAAACCCCCCCTTGAAATCCTTGTATTATCTCCTCTTTGATGGCCAGACCCAGAAACAGACGAAGCATACCCCGGAGAATCTCCACCTTAATGGGGAACTGCACCCCTTCCTCTATTGCCTCTAAAGAACCCTAGTCTAAATCCCTGGGACCCATGAAAATTACCCCTCCTCTGGACTGGTTGAAAGCCTTGTGAGAAGCCTTGCCCACCAAATCCACCCTCACAACCCATGACATTAGTGTTCCAGGTGGACAGATCTTGCTGACCACTGCCAATGGCCAAATGACTCCTTCCACATATTGAACAAACGTGTGCAAATTTGCACCCCACCCATGAACAGGAACCACTATTAAATGACCAACACACACCCACTGCTTCCACCCCACTCACCCTTCCATTAAAGCCACTGTAACTATCCATCATCATAGCCAACCACAGATCTGGATGACTCACCTCCCAATGGAGTGACTGGTTCACAGCCTTCCATTTGCAGAAACACTGATCGTACCAAAGCCAAGCATTGCTCGACCTTAACCATTGAGCCTCATGAATGGTAAGGAAATAGCTTAGAAGTGGCAGGGCCAAAGACCCATCCTTCTCCAGCTGCACCACCATAAAATAAATAAAGCTAACCACCCAATTATCTCATGTCCTAGGGCAAAGCTTACCTACCCTCTGCCTTCCCAATGCCACTAAAGCCGCCAATAAGTCCTTGCTATTAGAGAACTCTGCTTCCACTAGCCATTGGACCCCTTTTACATCAATCAGCTCAAACAAATCCACATACTCTCCTTTCCAAATGCTTTCCTTAACCAAGCCCGGAATGTGCGGAGTCAGGAAAACCACTCCTGTCCCCTGTCCCAAAGATTGGGTAGCCAACCAGTCCCCGGGCTGCAGCCCAAAGTCAGAGCCTATCTCTGATCCCAAGACCGAACTGTCCCCGGAACCAACAGCCACCCCCGTCACATCTCTAACCGGGTACCTGGCACCCTGTGCTAGTTGCCTCTGAGCCTCCTCTATCCCTTGCACACCACCCCGAGGTCCCCAACTGACAAGTCTTCATCATCCCTCCCCCCACCACAATCCTCAACCCCTAGCTCCTCAGACAATACTGCTGTAGTAAAACCATTACCTGCACCTTCATCTTGCGACGTACTGGGAACTGGTGTATCTACAGCTACTGCCTACTGCGATGCCTGTTGCTTTTTTCCTCGAGCTGGGGTTTTCACTGCTGTGCGCTGCCTCTTCTGATCCAGGGTCTGTTCAGGTTCTTGTACCACCTCAGATGTTGCCACCTCCTGGAACAGCTCCTCCACTTGGGCCACAATAGTTTGCCATCTCTGCCTTAGTTCTGATAATTTAGCCATCTGTAAAAGAGAAACACAATATTAAAACTGTTCCACAAACCCGACTGCCCTACTCCCCCCAACCCCTAGTACTGCCTTGCCCTACCACACTCTACCAACTCCCCTACTAACCTATACTCTGCAGCCGAAAACCACCCCTTGCATAGCTTACCTACTAATCATACAATGTAATCACTTAATTAATGCAATCCTATCTGTCCCGTACCTTAAAATATATCTCTGCCTGGCACACACATCACCTTTCAGCTGCACACCCAATCAGCCATACCTCTTACAGCTTGTAACCCCTTCCTAAACCTAGAATATCACCTATCAATATCCATCCCCATATATATATATATATATAATGATTAAATATTAAATAACTAAGTAATCCTGCACCTCTAACTGTATACCTACATACCAGCCACCCAATCCTATCACCATTCATACAATCAAGCCTGAAAACACTTACCTTTCCTACCAGAATGATAATCCAGAGAGATAATGGCCAAGGACAGCAATGCACATGCGCAAACCAGCACCTGGACCAAACGGCCGAAAGAATGGCAGAAGCTACCCACAAAAACACCAGGGAGGACGGAAAGGATTTTCCACCACTTCCACCACCGAAAACAAGGATGCAGGGACACCCACACAGTCGCGACGACCATTCCGAAGCACGGACAGGACCAGGAACCAGAGAAGGCACACAAAAAACCCACAAACCCACCAGGGAGCATGAAAAGAAGATATGCCACTACCCACCAATGCAGATGAGACCAGATTGTGGCAATGGACCCCCCCATAGCCTACCATGACCACTGGGAGAACAGTTTCTTAAGAAAAAAGGACACAGCAGCCCACAAACCCACCAGGGAGCACAAAATGAAGATCTGCCACTACCCACCAATGCAGATGAGACTGGATTACAATGATGGAACCCCCACCATCTACCACGACCACCAGGAGAACACTTTTCCTTTTCTTTTTTTTTTGGATTACCAGGCCCACCCATGTGGATCCTATCTGACTGCATGGCACCTAATGGGAAGGAGGCAATGATAGACCCGCCTACCCCCACGGATGTCACTCAACCACATGGCCCAACTGGGAAAAGGCCTGACGGATCCCCCGGAGACACACGAATGACAGGGAGCAACCTCAGCAGCACCGGATGACCACAAAGACCCCAGCTACTGTGACTGGCCCTACCACCTAACCAGAGCCACCACTGAACCACCAGGAGGACCTCAACCATGAACAAACTCTCCAGGACACTGAGAAACATGCACTGGAACCCCAGGCTTACCAGACCACTGGAGAATCACATAAATACCCAGGT